>NC_034194.2:44768395-44778181 GCF_002021735.2 Oncorhynchus kisutch
CCTGTAAGTAGAAATGTCCCCTCTCCTCCTGTAAGTAGAAATATCCCCTCTCCTCCTGTGTCCCCTCTCCTCCTGTAGGTATAAATGTCCCCTCTCCCCCTGTAAGTAGAAATGTCCCCTCTCCCCCTGTAAGTAGAAATGTCCCCTCTCCTCCTGTAAGTAGAAATGTCCCCTCTCCCCCTGTAAGTAGAAATGTCCCCTCTCCTCCTGTGTCCCCTCTCCTCCTGTAAGTATTAATGTCCCCTCACCTCCTGTAAGTATTAATGTCCCCTCACCTCCTGTAAGTAGAAATGTCCCCTCTCCCCCTATAAGTAGAAATGTCCCCTCTCCTCCTGTAAGTAGAAATGTCCCCTCTCCCCCTGTAAGTAGAAATGTCCACTCTCCTCCTGTGTCCCCGATCCTCCTGTAAGTAGAAATGTCCCCTCTCCTCCTGTAAGTAGAAATGTCCCCTCACCTCCTGTAAGTATAAATGTCCCCTCTCCTCCTGTAAGTAGAAATGTCCCCTCTCCTCCTGTAAGTAGAAATGTCCCCTCTCCCCCTGTAAGTAGAAATGTCCCCTCTCCTCCTGTGTCCCCTCTCCTCCTGTAAGTATAAATGTCCCCTCTCCCCCTGTAAGTAGAAATGTCCCCTCTCCCTCTGTAAGTAGAAATGTCCCCTCTCCCCCTGTAAGTAGAAATGTCCCCTCTCCTCCTGTGTCCCCTCTCCTCCTGTAAGTATTAATGTCCCCTCACCTCCTGTAAGTATTAATGTCCCCTCACCTCCTGTAAGTAGAAATGTCCCCTCTCCCCCTATAAGTAGAAATGTCCCCTCTCCTCCTGTAAGTAGAAATGTCCCCTCTCCCCCTGTAAGTAGAAATGTCCACTCTCCTCCTGTGTCCCCGATCCTCCTGTAAGTAGAAATGTCCCCTCTCCTCCTGTAAGTAGAAATGTCCCCTCACCTCCTGTAAGTATAAATGTCCCCTCTCCTCCTGTAAGTAGAAATGTCCCCTCTCCTCCTGTAAGTAGAAATGTCCCCTCTCCCCGTAAGTAGAAATGTCCCCTCTCCTCCTGTGTCCCCTCTCCTCCTGTAAGTATTAATGTCCCCTCTCCCCCTGTAAGTAGAAATGTCCCCTCTCCTCCTGTGTCCCCTCACCTCCTGTAAGTAGAAATGTCCCCTCTCCTCCTGTAAGTATAAATGTCCCCTCTCCCCCTGTAAGTAGAAATGTCCCCTCTCCTCCTGTGTCCCCTCACCTCCTGTAAGTAGAAATGTCCCCTCTCCTCCTGTAAGTAGAAATGTCCCCTCTCCTCCTGTGCCCCCTCTCCTCCTGTAAGTAGAAATGTCCCCTCTCCCCCTGTAAGTAGAAATGTCCCCTCTCCCCCTGTAAGTAGAAATGTCCCCTCTCCTCCTGTAAGTAGAAATGTCCCCTATCCCCCTGTAAGTAGAAATGTCCCCTCTCCCCCTGTAAGTATAAATGTCCCCTCTCCTCCTGTAAGTAGAAATGTCCCCTCTCCCCCTGCAAGTAGAAATGTCCCCTCTCCTCCTGTGTCCCCTCTCCTCCTGTAAGTATTAATGTCCCCTCTCCCCCTGTAAGTAGAAATGTCCCCTCTCCTCCTGTGTCCCCTCACCTCCTGTAAGTATAAATGTCCCCTCTCCCCCTGTAAGTAGAAATGTCCCCTCTCCTCCTGTGTCCCCTCACCTCCTGTAAGTAGAAATGTCCCCTCTCCTCCTGTAAGTAGAAATGTCCCCTCTCCCCCTGTAAGTAGAAATGTCCCCTCTCCTCCTGTGTCCCCTCACCTCCTGTAAGTATAAATGTCCCCTCTCCTCCTGTAAGTAGAAATGTCCCCTCTCCTCCTGTGCCCCCCCTCCTCCTGTAAGTAGAAATGTCCCCTCTCCCCCTGTAAGTAGAAATGTCCCCTCTCCCCCTGTAAGTAGAAATGTCCCCTCTCCTCCTGTAAGTAGAAATGTCCCCTATCCCCCTGTAAGTAGAAATGTCCCCTCTCCCCCTGTAAGTATAAATGTCCCCTCTCCTCCTGTAAGTAGAAATGTCCCCTCTCCCCCTGCAAGTAGAAATGTCCCCTCTCCTCCTGTGTCCCCTCTCCTCCTGTAAGTATTAATGTCCCCTCTCCCCCTGTAAGTAGAAATGTCCCCTCTCCTCCTGTGTCCCCTCACCTCCTGTAAGTATAAATGTCCCCTCTCCCCCTGTAAGTAGAAATGTCCCCTCTCCTCCTGTGTCCCCTCACCTCCTGTAAGTAGAAATGTCCCCTCTCCTCCTGTAAGTAGAAATGTCCCCTCTCCTCCTGTGTCCCCTCTCCTCCTGTAAGTATAAATGTCCCCTCTCCCCCTGTAAGTAGAAATGTCCCCTCTCCCCCTGTAAGTAGAAATGTCCCCTCTCCTCCTGTAAGTAGAAATGTCCCCTATCCCCCTGTAAGTAGAAATGTCCCCTCTCCCCCTGTAAGTATAAATGTCCCCTCTCCTCCTGTAAGTAGAAATGTCCCCTCTCCCCCTGTAAGTAGAAATGTCCCCTCTCCTCCTGTGTCCCCTCTCCTCCTGTAAGTATTAATGTCCCCTCACCTCCTGTAAGTATTAATGTCCCCTCACCTCCTGTAAGTAGAAATGTCCCCTCTCCCCCTATAAGTAGAAATGTCCCCTCTCCTCCTGTAAGTAGAAATGTCCCCTCTCCCCCTGTAAGTAGAAATGTCCACTCTCCTCCTGTGTCCCCGATCCTCCTGTAAGTAGAAATGTCCCCTCTCCTCCTGTAAGTAGAAATGTCCCCTCACCTCCTGTAAGTATAAATGTCCCCTCTCCTCCTGTAAGTATAAATGTCCCCTCTCCTCCTGTAAGTAGAAATGTCCCCTCTCCCCCTGTAAGTAGAAATGTCCCCTCTCCTCCTGTGTCCCCTCTCCTCCTGTAAGTATAAATGTCCCCTCTCCCCCTGTAAGTAGAACTGTCCCCTCTCCCCCTGTAAGTAGAAATGTCCCCTCTCCTCCTGTAAGTAGAAATGTCCCCTATCCCCCTGTAAGTAGAAATGTCCCCTCTCCCCCTGTAAGTATAAATGTCCCCTCTCCTCCTGTAAGTAGAAATGTCCCCTCACCTCCTGTAAGTATAAATGTCCCCTCTCCTCCTGTAAGTATAAATGTCCCCTCTCCTCCTGTAAGTATAAATGTCCCCTCTCCCCCTGTAAGTAGAAATGTCCCCTCTCCTCCTGTGTCCCCTCTCCTCCTGTAAGTATAAATGTCCCCTCTCCCCCTGTAAGTAGAAATGTCCCCTCTCCCCCTGTAAGTAGAAATGTCCCCTCTCCTCCTGTAAGTAGAAATGTCCCCTATCCCCCTGTAAGTAGAAATGTCCCCTCTCCCCCTGTAAGTATAAATGTCCCCTCTCCTCCTGTAAGTAGAAATGTCCCCTCTCCCCGTAAGTAGAAATGTCCCCTCTCCTCCTGTGTCCCCTCTCCTCCTGTAAGTATTAATGTCCCCTCTCCCCCTGTAAGTAGAAATGTCCCCTCTCCTCCTGTGTCCCCTCACCTCCTGTAAGTAGAAATGTCCCCTCTCCTCCTGTAAGTATAAATGTCCCCTCTCCCCCTGTAAGTATAATGTCCCCTCTCCTCCTGTGTCCCCTCACCTCCTGTAAGTAGAAATGTCCCCTCTCCTCCTGTAAGTAGAAATGTCCCCTCTCCTCCTGTGCCCCCTCTCCTCCTGTAAGTAGAAATGTCCCCTCTCCCCCTGTAAGTAGAAATGTCCCCTCTCCCCCTGTAAGTAGAAATGTCCCCTCTCCTCCTGTAAGTAGAAATGTCCCCTATCCCCCTGTAAGTAGAAATGTCCCCTCTCCCCCTGTAAGTATAAATGTCCCCTCTCCTCCTGTAAGTAGAAATGTCCCCTCTCCCCCTGTAAGTAGAAATGTCCCCTCTCCTCCTGTGTCCCCTCTCCTCCTGTAAGTATTAATGTCCCCTCTCCCCCTGTAAGTAGAAATGTCCCCTCTCCTCCTGTGTCCCCTCACCTCCTGTAAGTAGAAATGTCCCCTCTCCTCCTGTGTCCCCTCACCTCCTGTAAGTAGAAATGTCCCCTCTCCTCCTGTAAGTAGAAATGTCCCCTCTCCTCCTGTAAGTAGAAATGTCCACTCTCCTCCTGTAAGTAGAAATGTCCCCTCTCCCCCTGTAAGTAGAAATGTCCCCTCTCCTCCTGTGTCCCCTCTCCTCCTGTAAGTATTAATGTCCCCTCTCCCCCTGTAAGTAGAAATGTCCCCTCTCCTCCTGTGTCCCCTCACCTCCTGTAAGTAGAAATGTCCCCTCTCCTCCTGTGTCCCCTCACCTCCTGTAAGTAGAAATGTCCCCTCTCCTCCTGTAAGTAGAAATGTCCCCTCTCCTCCTGTAAGTAGAAATGTCCACTCTCCTCCTGTAAGTAGAAATGTCCCCTCACCTCCTGTAAGTAGAAATGTCCCCTCTCCTACTGTAAGTAGAAATGTCCCTGATCCTCCTGTAAGTAGAAATGTTTGTGTGTGCAAATGTATGTTTATTTAGACAGGGAGTCAATGCTGAGACCAAGGTGTCGTTATTTAGACAGGGAGTCAATGCTGAGACCAAGGTGTCGTTATTTAGACAGGGAGTCAATGCTGAGACCAAGGTGTCGTTATTTAGACAGGGAGTCAATGCTGAGACCAAGGTGTCGTTATTTAGACAGGGAGTCAACGCTGAGACCAAGGTGTCGTTATTTAGATAGGGAGTCAATGCTCAGACCAAGGTGTCTTTATTTAGACAGAGAGTCAATGCTGAAACCAGTATGTTTATTTAGACAGGGAGTCAATGCTGAGAGGTTTCTTTTCCAGGTGAGCCCTGTATAACCCCACAATGCACATGCAATAAACACATTCAACTACATGTAGCATTAACCTAAAGGATGTCAGTTCAAATCCCAGAGCCAACAATGTGAATAATCTGCCGATGTACTCTTGAGCAAGGCACTTAGCCCTAATTGCTCCTGGGTCACCGCCAATAATGGCTGCCCCCTGGCCGTGACCCCACACTCAAAGGGCGTCTCAAGGGGAGTTGGGATATGCAAAACGTTTTTTATCTTCCACACATACAGGTTAACCACTACGTGCTGTGAAAGGGGACAAATATAAGCAGTGGCGATGCGTCCGGCAGATGGCGGTGTTTTTCATGTAATTTTGTCATTGATTCATTCACATTAGTGTATTATATCAGTTAGCAAACAGTGTAAACTAAGTCAACCCACTGAGAGCCAGGTAACTTCTGACCCCTTGGGTGCTGTGGTGAATTAAGTCAACCCACTGAGAGCCAGGTTACTTCTGACCTCTTGGGTGCTGTGGTAAATTAAGTCAACCCACTGAGAGCCAGGTTACTTCTGACCTCTTGGGTGCTGTGGTAAATTAAGTCAACCCACTGAGAGCCAGGTAACTTCTGTCCCCTTGGGTGCTGTGGTAAACTAAGTCAACCCACTGAGAGCCAGGTTACTTCTGTCCTCTTGGGTGCTGTGGTAAACTAAGTCAACCCACTGAGAGCCAGGTTACTTCTGTCCCCTTGGGTGCTGTGGTAAACTAAGTCAACCCACTGAGAGCCAGGTTACTTCTGACCTCTTGGGTGCTGTGGTAAATTAAGTCAACCCACTGAGAGCCAGGTAACTTCTGTCCCCTTGGGTGCTGTGGTAAACTAAGTCAACCCACTGAGAGCCAGGTTACTTCTGTCCTCTTGGGTGCTGTGGTAAACTAAGTCAACCCACTGAGAGCCAGGTTACTTCTGTCCCCTTGGGTGCTGTGGTAAACTAAGTCAACCCACTGAGAGCCAGGTTACTTCTGTCCTCTTGGGTGCTGTGGTAAACTAAGTCAACCCACTGAGAGCCAGGTTACTTCTGTCCTCTTGGGTGCTGTGGTAAACTAAGTCAACCCACTGAGAGCCAGGTTACTTCTGTCCCCTTGGGTGCTGTGGTAAACTAAGTCAACCCACTGAGAGCCAGGTTACTTCTGTCCCCTTGGGTGCTGTGGTAAACTAAGTCAACCCACTGAGAGCCAGGTTACTTCTGTCCTCTTGGGTGCTGTGGTAAACTAAGTCAACCCACTGAGAGCCAGGTTACTTCTGTCCTCTTGGGTGCTGTGGTAAACTAAGTCAACCCACTGAGAGCCAGGTTACTTCTGTCCTCTTGGGTGCTGTGGTAAACTAAGTCAAACCACTGAGAGCCAGGTTACTTCTGTCCTCTTGGGTGCTGTGGTAAACTAAGTCAACCCACTGAGAGCCAGGTTACTTCTGTCCTCTTGGGTGCTGTGGTAAACTAAGTCAACCCACTGAGAGCCAGGTTACTTCTGTCTTCTTGGGTGCTGTGGTAAACTAAGTCAACCCACTGAGAGCCAGGTTACTTCTGTCCTCTTGGGTGCTGTGGTAAACTAAGTCAACCCACTGAGAGCCAGGTTACTTCTGTCCTCTTGGGTGCTGTGGTAAACTAAGTCAACCCACTGAGAGCCAGGTTACTTCTGTCCCCTTGGGTGCTGTGGTAAACTAAGTCAACCCACTGAGAGCCAGGTTACTTCTGTCCTCTTGGGTGCTGTGGTAAACTAAGTCAACCCACTGAGAGCCAGGTTACTTCTGACCTCTTGGGTGCTGTGGTAAACTAAGTCAACCCACTGAGAGCCAGGTTACTTCTGTCCTCTTGGGTGCTGTGGTAAACTAAGTCAACCCACTGAGAGCCAGGTTACTTCTGTCCTCTTGGGTGCTGTGGTAAACTAAGTCAACCCACTGAGAGCCAGGTTACTTCTGTCCTCTTGGGTGCTGTGGTAAACTAAGTCAACCCACTGAGAGCCAGGTTACTTCTGTCCTCTTGGGTGCTGTGGTAAACTAAGTCAACCCACTGAGAGCCAGGTTACTTCTGTCCTCTTGGGTGCTGTGGTAAACTAAGTCAACCCACTGAGAGCCAGGTTACTTCTGTCCTCTTGGGTGCTGTGGTAAACTAAGTCAACCCACTGAGAGCCAGGTTACTTCTGTCCTCTTGGGTGCTGTGGTAAACTAAGTCAACCCACTGAGAGCCAGGTTACTTCTGTCCTCTTGGGTGCTGTGGTAAACTAAGTCAACCCACTGAGAGCCAGGTTACTTCTGTCCTCTTGGGTGCTGTGGTAAACTAAGTCAACCCACTGAGAGCCAGGTTACTTCTGTCCTCTTGGGTGCTGTGGTAAACTAAGTCAACCCACTGAGAGCCAGGTTACTTCTGTCCCAGTGGGTGCTGTGGTAAACTAAGTCAACCCACTGAGGAGCCCAGGTTACTCTCTGTCCTCTTGGGTGCTGTGGAAAACTAAGTCAACCCCACGTGAGAGCCAGGTTACTTCTGACCTCTTGGGTGTGTGGTAAACTAAAGTCAACCCCACTGAGAGCCAGGTTACTTTTGTCCTCTTGGGTGCTGTGGTAAAACTAAGTCAACCCACTGAGAGCCAGGTTACTTCTGTCCTCTTGGGTGCTGTGGTAAACTAAGTCAACCCACTGAGAGCCAGGTTACTTCTGTCCCTCTGGGTGCTGTGGTAAACTAAGTCAACCCACTGAGAGCCAGGTTACTTCTGTCCTCTTGGGTGCTGTGGTAAACTAAGTCAACCACTGAAGAGCCAGGTTACTTCTGTCCTCTTGGGTGCCTGTGGTAAACTAAGTCAACCCACTGAGAGCCAGGTTACTTTGTCCCTTGGGTGCTGTGGTAAACTAAGTCAACCCACTGAGAGCCAGGGTTACTTCTGACCTCTTGGGTGCATGTGGTAAACGAAGTCAACCCACTGAGAGCCAGGTTACTTCTGTCCTCTTGGGTGCTGTGGTAAACTAAGTCAACCCACTGAGAGCCAGGTTACTTCTGTCCCCTTGGGTGCTGTGGTAAACTAAGTCAACCCACTGAGAGCCAGGTTACTTCTGACCTCTTGGGTGCTGTGGTAAACTAAGTCAACCACTGAGAGCCAGGTTACTTCTGTCCTCTGGGTGCTGTGGTAAACTAAGTCAACCCACTGAGAGTAGGTTACTTCTGTCCCATTAGGTGCTGTGGTAAACTAAGTCAACCCACTGAGAGCCAGGTTACTTCTGTCCTCTTGGGTGCTGTGGTAAACTAAGTCAACCCACTGAGAGCCAGGTTACTTCTGACCTCTTGGGTGCTGTGGTAAACTAAGTCAACCCACTGAGAGCCAGGTTACTTCTGTCCTCTTGGGTGCTGTGGTAAACTAAGTCAACCCACTGAGAGCCAGGTTACTTCTGTCCCCTTGGGTGCTGTGGTAAACTAAAGTTCAACCCACTGAGAGCCAGGTTACTTCTGTCCTCTTGGGTGCTGTGGTAAACTAAGTCAACCCACTGAGAGCCAGGTTACTTCTGTCCCTTGGGGTGCTGTGGTAAACTAAGTCAACCCACTGAGAGCCAGGTTACTTCTGTCCCCTTGGGTGCTGTGGTAAACTAAGTCAACCCACTGAGAGCCAGGTTACTTCTGACCTCTTGGGTGCTGTGGTAAACTAAGTAATATCTATATCTAGTAGTATAGTAGTAACTATGTCTAGTAGTTAATCTAGTTAATGTTTTGATATCTATATCTAGTAGTATAGAGTAACTATTCTAGTAGTTAATCTAGTTAATATTTGATATCTATATCTATTAGTATAGTAGTGCAGAATATATTGTAGTAGTATAGTAGTGTATAATATATTGTAGTAGTATAGCAGGTAGCCTAGTGGTTAGCGTGTTGGACTAGTAACCAAAAGGTTGCAAGATCGAATCACTGAGGGTTAGGGTTAGAAACCACCCAAATACAGGTGTGCCAAGCTTGTAGCGTCATACCTAAGAAGACTGGAGGCTGTAATCACTGCCAAAGGTGCTTCAACAAAGTACTTAGTGAAGGGTCTGAATACTTATGTAAATGTGATATGTCATTTTTTAAACCTTATTATTATTTATAATAAAAACCTGTTTTTGTCATTATATGGGGTATTGTGTGTAGATGCACTGCTACTTTTGGCTGGGGTGCGAACAGATATTTCATTTTCCAATTTGGTTAAAATGAAGTTAAAGTATGTTTATATCATAGCTCTTACCTCTTCCTCTCATCCACAGCCCAGTCCCTCCCAGCAGATGAACCTGGGCCCGTCCTCCAACCCCACAGCCAAGCCCAGTGACTTCCACTTCCTGAAGGTGATAGGGAAGGGTAGCTTCGGGAAGGTCCTCCTAGCCAGGCACCGAACAGACGACCAGTTCTACGCTGTTAAGGTGCTGCAGAAGAAGGCCATCCTGAAGAAGAAAGAGGTACAAGTTGTACAGACACCAAGCGGCCAACCTCCATGACCTCTAACCCTTACCCTTTGTTGACCTCCAGGAGAAGCACATCATGTCAGAGAGGAATGTCCTGTTGAAGAACATTAAACACCCCTTCCTAGTGGGACTACACTACTCCTTCCAGACCGCTGATAAACTCTACTTTGTGCTGGACTACATTAACGGAGGAGAGGTGAGGAGAGACAAGGACACATAAGGAAGGAGGAAGAGAGGGAGAGGAAAGGCTGGAGGGAGAGAGAAAGGGAGGAAGTGGGAGAGAGGGAGGGAGAGCAGGAGGGGGAGTGAGGCAGGGAGGAAGAGAGGGATAGAGAGAGAGAGAAGGAGAGGGAGGGAGGGATAGAGAGAGAGAGGGGAGGGAGGGAGGGAGTGAGGAAGACAGAGAGGAAGGGGGAAGGGAGAGAGAGAGGGAGGGAGGGGATCGGGTAAACTGTGGGCAGAATTAGCACGGGCATATTTCTGGTGTGAAGGAGTGAAGACAGCACTGTTTAAATGTGGACCCTTTTTCTCCTCCCCCTCTCCCCCTCTCC
>NC_034194.2:44778281-44789947 GCF_002021735.2 Oncorhynchus kisutch
TCTCTCTCTCTCTCACTCCCCCCCCCCCTCCCCCCCCTCCCTCCCTCCCCTCCCCCTGACTGGTTTGAGGTTTCTGTTACAGCTGGGCCCTGACTGAGACCGAGTTCTCTGTTACAGCTGGGCCCTGACTGAGACCTCTGTTACAGCTGGGCCCTGACTGAGACCTCTGTTATAGCTGGGCCTGACTGAGACCTCTGTTATAGCTGGGCCCTGACTGAGGTCTCTGTTACAGCTGGGCCCTGACTGAGACCTCTATTACAGCTGGGCCCTGACTGAGGTCTCTGTTACAGCTGGGCCCTGACTGAGGTCTCTGTTACAGCTGGGCCCTGACTGAGGTCTCTGTTACAGCTGGGCCCTGACTGAGGTCTCTGTTACAGCTGGGCCCTGACTGAGGTCTCTGTTACAGCTGGGCCCTGACCGAGACCTCTGTTACAGCTGGGCCCTGACCGAGGTCTCTGTTACAGCTGGGCCCTGACTGAGGTCTCTGTTACAGCTGGCCCCTGACTGAGACCGAGGCCTCTGTTACAGCTGGCCCTGACTGAGACCCGAGGTCTCTGTTACAGCTGGGCCCTGACTGAGACCGAGGTCTCTGTTACAGCTGGGCCCTGACTGAGACCGAGGTCCCTGTTACAGCTGGGCCCTGACTGAGACCGAGGTCTCTGTTACAGCTGGGCCCTGACTGAGACCGAGGTCTCTGTTACAGCTGGGCCCTGACTGAGACCTCTGTTACAGCTGGGCCCTGACTGAGACCTCTGTTACAGCTGGGCCCTGACTGAGACCTCTGTTATAGCTGGGCCCTGACTGAGGGTCTCTGTTACAGCTGGGCCCTGACTGAGACCTCTATTACAGCTGGGCCCTGACTGAGGTCTCTGTTACAGCTGGGCCCTGACTGAGGTCTCTGTTACAGCTGGGCCCTGACTGAGGTCTCTGTTACAGCTGGGCCCTGACTGAGGTCTCTGTTACAGCTGGGCCCTGACTGAGGTCTCTGTTACAGCTGGGCCCTGACCGAGACCTCTGTTACAGCTGGGCCCTGACCGAGGTCTCTGTTACAGCTGGGCCCTGACTGAGGTCTCTGTTACAGCTGGGCCCCTGACTGAGACCGAGGCCTCTGTTACAGCTGGGCCCTGACTGAGACCCGAGGTCTCTGTTACAGCTGGGCCCTGACTGAGACCGAGGTCCCCTGTTACAGCTGGCTATTCCCCTAACAGGCTATTCCCCTAACAGGCTATTCCCCGAACGGGCTATTCCCCTAACAGGTTATTCCCCGAACGGGCTATTCCCCTAACAGGCTATTCCCCTAACAGGCTATTCCCCTAACAGGCTATTCCCCTAACAGGCTATTACCCTAACAGGCTATTCCCCTAACAGGTTATTCCCCTAACAGGCTATTCTACCAACAGGTTATTCCCCTAACAGGCTATTCCTACCAACAGGTTATTCCCCTAACAGGCTATTCTACCAACAGGTTATTCCCCTAACAGGCTATTCTACCACAGGTTATTCCCCGAACGGGCTATTCCCCTAACAGGTTATTCCCTAACAGGTTATTCACCAACAGGTTATTCCCCTAACAGGTTATTCCCTTAACAGGCTATTCCCTTAACAGGCTATTCCCCTAACAGGCTATGCCCCTAACAGGTTATTCCCCTAACAGGTTATTCCCCTAACAGGCTATTCCCCTAACAGGCTATTCCCCTAACAGGCTATTCCCCTAACAGGCTATTCCCCTAACAGGCTATTCCCCTAAACAGGCTATTCCCCTAACAGGCTATTCCCCTAACAGGCTATTCCCCTAACACGGTTATTCCCCTAACAGGCTATTCCCCTAACAGGTTTATTCTACCATCAGGCTATTCCCCTAACAGGCTAGTTCCCTAACAGGCTATTTCCCTAACAGGCTATTCACCTAACAGGTTTTTCCCCTAACAGGTTATTCCCCTAACAGGCTATTCTCCTAACAGGCTATTCTCCTAAACAGGTTTTTCCCCTAACATGTTTATTCCCCCTAACAGGCTATTCTCCTAACAGGCTATTCTCCTAACAGGCTATTCCCCTAACAGGCTATTCCCCCTAACAGGTTATTCCCCTAACAGGTTATTCCCCTACAGGCTATTCCCCTAACAGGCTATTCTACCAACAGGTTATTCCCCTAACAGGCTATTCTACCAACAGGTTATTCCCCTAACAGGCTATTCTACCAACAGGTTATTCCCCTAACAGGCTATTCTACCAACAGGTTATTCCCCTAACAGGCTATTCTACCAACAGGTTATTCCCCTAACAGGCTATTCTACCAACAGGTTATTCCCCGAACGGGCTATTCCCCTAACAGGTTATTCCCCTAACAGGTTATTCTACCAACAGGTTATTCCCCTAACAGGTTATTCCCCTAACAGGTTATTCCCCTAACAGGTTATTCCCCTAACAGGCTATTCCCCTAACAGGCTATTCCCCTAACAGGTTATTCCCCTAACAGGTTATTCCCTTAACAGGTTATTCCCCTAACAGGCTATTCCCCTAACAGGCTATTCCCCTAACAGGCTATTCCCCTAACAGGTTATTCCCCTAACAGGCTATTCCCCTAACAGGTTATGTTATGAGTTCTGGAGCTAGGACCTGTAATAAACCTGAGTGGTGAGTTCTGGAGCTAGGACCTGTAATAAACCTGAGTGGTGAGTTCTGGAGCTAGGACCTGTAATAAACCTGAGTGGTGAGTTCTGGAGCTAGGACCTGTAATAAACCTGAGTGGTGAGTTCTGGAGCTAGGACCTGTAATAAACCTGAGTGGTGAGTTCTGGAGCTAGGACCTGTAATAAACCTGAGTGGTGAGTTCTGGAGCTAGGACCTGTAATAAACCTGAGTGGTGAGTTATGGAGCTAGGACCTGTAATAAACCTGAGTGGTGAGTTCTGGAGCTAGGACCTGTAATAAACCTGAGTGGTGAGTTATGGAGCTAGGACCCGTAATAAACCTGAGTGGTGAGTTCTGGAGCTAGGACCTGTAATAAACCTGAGTGGTGAGTTCTATAGCCAGCACCCGTAATAAACCTAAGTGGTGAGTTCTGTAGCTAGCACCCGTAATAAACCTGAGTGGTGAGTTCTGGATCTAGGACCTGTAATAAACCTGAGTGGTGAGTTCTGTAGCTAGGACCTGTAATAAACCTGAGTGGTGAGTTCTGGAGCTAGGACCTGTAATAAACCTGAGTGGTGAGTTCTGGAGCTAGGACCTGTAATAAACATGAGTGGTGAGTTCTGGAGCTAGGACCCGTAATAAACCTGAGTGGTGAGTTCTGGAGCTAGGACCTGTAATAAACCTGAGTGGTGAGTTCTATAGCCAGCACCCGTAATAAACCTAAGTGGTGAGTTCTGTAGCTAGCACCCGTAATAAACCTGAGTGGTGAGTTCTGGAGCTAGGACCTGTAATAAACCTGAGTGGTGAGTTCTGGAGCTAGGACCTGTAATAAACCTGAGTGGTGAGTTCTGTAGCTAGGACCTGTAATAAACCTGGGTGGTGAGTTCTGGAGCTAGGACCTGTAATAAACCTGAGTGGTGAGTTCTGGAGCTAGGACCCGTAATAAACCTGAGTGGTGAGTTCTGTAGCTAGGACCTGTAATAAACCTGAGTGGTGAGTTCTGTAGCTAGGACCTGTAATAAACCTGAGTGGTGAGTTCTGTAGCTAGGACCTGTAATAAACCTGGGTGGTGAGTTCTGGAGCTAGGACCTGTAATAAACCTGAGTGGTGAGTTCTGGAGCTAGGACCTGTAATAAACCTGAGTGGTGAGTTCTGGGGCTAGGACCTGTAATAAACCTGAGTGGTGAGTTCTATAGCCAGCACCCGTAATAAACCTAAGTGGTGAGTTCTGTAGCTAGCACCTGTAATAAACCTGAGTGGTGAGTTCTGGAGCTAGGACCTGTAATAAACCTGAGTGGTGAGTTCTGTAGCTAGGACCTGTAATAAACCTGAGTGGTGAGTTCTGGAGCTAGGACCTGTAATAAACCTGAGTGGTGAGTTCTGGAGCTAGGACCTGTAATAAACCTGAGTGGTGAGTTCTGGAGCTAGGACCTGTATAAACCTGAGTGGTGAGTTCTATAGCCTGCACCTGTAATAAACCTAAGTGGTGAGTTCTGTAGCTAGCACCCGTAATAAACCTGAGTGGTGAGTTCTGGAGCTAGGACCTGTAATAAACATGAGTGGTGAGTTCTGGAGCTAGGACCTGTAATAAACCTGAGTGGTGAGTTCTGGAGCTAGGACCTGTAATAACCTGAGTGGTGAGTTCTATAGCCAGCACCCGTAATAAACCTAAGTGGTGAGTTCTGTAGCTAGCACCCGTAATAAACCTGAGTGGTGAGTTCTGTAGCTAGGACCTGCAATAAACCTGAGTGGTGAGTTCTGGAGCTAGGACCCGTAATAAACCTGAGTGGTGAGTTCTGGAGCTAGGGGCCTGTAATAACCTGAGTGGTGAGTTCTATAGCCAGCACCCGTAATAAACCTAAGTGGTGAGTTCTGTAGCTAGCACCCGTAATAAACCTGAGTGGTGAGTTCTGTAGCTAGGACCTGTAATAAACCTGAGTGGTGAGTTCTGGAGCTAGGACCTGTAATAAACCTGAGTGGTGAGTTTCTTGGAGCTAGGACCCTAATAAACCTGAGTGGTGAGTTCTGGAGCTAGGACCTGTAATAAACCTGAGTGGTGAGTTATGTAGCTAGGGCCTGTAATAAACCTGAGTGGTGAGTTATGGAGCTAGGACCTGTAATAAACCTGAGTGGTGAGTTCTGGAGCTAGGACCTGTAATAAACCTGAGTGGTGAGTTCTGGAGCTAGGACCTGTAATAAACCTGAGTGGTGAGTTCTGTTAGCTAGGACCTGTAATAAACCTGGGTGGTGAGTTCTGGAGCTAGGACCTGTAATAAACCTGAGTGGTGAGTTCTGTAGCTAGGACCTGTAATAAACCTGAGTGGTGAGTTCTGGAGTTAGGACCTGTAATAAACCTGAGTGGTGAGTTCTGGAGCTAGGACCTGTAATAAACCTGAGTGGTGAGTTCTGGAGCTAGGACCCGTAATAAACCTGAGTGGTGAGTTCTGGAGCTAGGACCTGTAATAAACCTGAGTGGTGAGTTCTATAGCCAGCACCCGTAATAAACCTAAGTGGTGAGTTCTGTAGCTAGCTCCCGTAATAAACCTGAGAGGTGAGTTCTGGAGCTAGGACCTGTAATAAACCTGAGTGGTGAGTTCTGGAGCTAGGACCTGTAATAAACCTGAGTGGTGAGTTCTGGAGCTAGGACCTGTAATAAACCTGAGTGGTGAGTTCTGGAGCTAGGACCTGTAATAAACCTGAGTGGTGAGTTCTGGAGCTAGGACCTGTAATAAACCTGAGTGGTGAGTTCTATAGCCAGCACCCGTAATAAACCTGAGTGGTGAGTTCTGTAGCTAGGACCTGTAATAAACCTGAGTGGTGAGTTCTGGAGCTAGGACCTGTTTTAAACCTGAGTGGTGAGTTCTGGAGCTAGGACCTGTAATAAACCTGAGTGGTGAGTTCTATAGCCAGCACCCATAATAAACCTAAGTGGTGAGTTCTGTAGCTAGCACCCGTAATAAACCTGAGTGGTGAGTTCTGTAGCTAGGACCTGTAATAAACCTGAGTGGTGAGTTCTGGAGCTAGGACCTGTAATAAACCTGAGTGGTGAGTTATGTAGCTAGGACCTGTAATAAACCTGAGTGGTGAGTTATGGAGCTAGGACCTGTAATAAACCTGAGTGGTGAGTTCTGGAGCTAGGACCTGTAATAAACCTGAGTGGTGAGTTCTGGAGCTAGGACCCGTAATAAACCTGAGTGGTGAGTTCTGGAGCTAGGACCTGTAATAAACCTGAGTGGTGAGTTCTATAGCCAGCACCCGTAATAAACCTAAGTGGTGAGTTCTGTAGCTTGGACCTGTAATAAACCTGAGTGGTGAGTTCTATAGCCAGCACCTGTAATAAACCTGAGTGGTGAGTTCTGGTGCTGGGACCCGTAATAAACCTGAGTGGTGAGTTCTGGAGCTAGGACCTGTAATAAACCTGAGTGGTGAGTTCTATAGTGGAGCTAGGACCCGTAATAAACCTGAGTGGTGAGTTCTGGAGCTAGGACCTGTAATAAACCTGAGTGGTGAGTTCTATAGCCAGCACCCGTAATAAACCTAAGTGGTGAGTTCTGTAGCTAGCACCCGTAATAAACCTGAGTGGTGAGTTCTGTAGCTAGGACCTGTAATAAACCTGAGTGGTGAGTTCTGGAGCTAGGACCTGTTTAAACCTGAGTGGTGAGTTCTGGAGCTAGGACCTGTAATAAACCTGAGTGGTGAGTTCTATAGCCAGCACCCATAATAAACCTAAGTGGTGAGTTCTGTAGCTAGCACCCGTAATAAACCTGAGTGGTGAGTTCTGTAGCTAGGACCTGTAATAAACCTGAGTGGTGAGTTCTGGAGCTAGGACCTGTAATAAACCTGAGTGGTGAGTTATGTAGCTAGGACCTGTAATAAACCTGAGTGGTGAGTTATGGAGCTAGGACCTGTAATAAACCTGAGTGGTGAGTTCTGGAGCTAGGACCTGTAATAAACCTGAGTGGTGAGTTCTGGAGCTAGGACCCGTAATAACCTGAGTGGTGAGTTCTGGAGCTAGGACCTGTAATAAACCTGAGTGGTGAGTTCTATAGCCAGCACCCGTAATAAACCTAAGTGGTGAGTTCTGTAGCTAGCACCCGTAATAAACCTGAGTGGTGAGTTCTGGAGCTAGGACCTGTTTTAAACCTGAGTGGTGAGTTCTGGAGCTAGGACCTGTAATAAACCTGAGTGGTGAGTTCTATAGCCAGCACCCGTAATAAACCTAAGTGGTGAGTTCTGTAGCTAGCACCCGTAATAAACCTGAGTGGTGAGTTCTGTAGCTAGGACCTGTAATAAACCTGAGTGGTGAGTTCTGGAGCTAGGACCTGTAATAAACCTGAGTGGTGAGTTCTGTAGCTAGGACCCGTAATAAACCTGAGTGGTGAGTTCTGTAGCTAGGACCTGTAATAAACCTGAGTGGTGAGTTATGTAGCTAGGACCTGTAATAAACCTGAGTGGTGAGTTATGGAGCTAGGACCTGTAATAAACCTGAGTGGTGAGTTCTGTAGCTAGGACCTGTAATAAACCTGAGTGGTGAGTTCTGTAGCTAGGACCTGTAATAAACCTGAGTGGTGAGTTATGTAGCTAGGACCTGTAATAAACCTGAGTGGTGAGTTATGTAGCTAGGACCTGTAATAAACCTGAGTGGTGAGTTCTGGAGCTAGGACCTGTAATAAACCTGAGTGGTGAGTTCTGGAGCTAGGACCTGTAATAAACCTGAGTGGTGAGTTCTATAGCCAGCACCCGTAATAAACCTAAGTGGTGAGTTCTGTAGCTAGCACCCGTAATAAACCAGAGTGGTGAGTTCTGTAGCTAGGACCTGTAATAAACCTGAGTGGTGAGTTCTGGAGCTAGGACTGTAATAAACCTGAGTGGTGAGTTCTGGAGCTAGGACCCGTAATAAACCTGAGTGGTGAGTTCTGTAGCTAGGACCTGTAATAAACCTGAGTGGTGAGTTATGTAGCTAGGACCTGTAATAAACCTGAGTGGTTAGTTATGGAGCTAGGACCTGTAATAAACCTGAGTGGTGAGTTCTGGAGCTAGGACCTGTAATAACCTGAGTGGTGAGTTCTGGAGCTAGGACCCGTAATAAACCTGAGTGGTGAGTTCTGGAGCTAGGACCTGTAATAAACCTGAGTGGTGAGTTCTATAGCCAGCACCCGTAATAAACCTAAGTGGTGAGTTCTGTAGCTAGCACCTGTAATAAACCTGAGTGGTGAGTTCTGGAGCTAGGACCTGTAATAAACCTGAGTGGTGAGTTATGTAGCTAGGACCTGTAATAAACCTGAGTGGTGAGTTCTGGAGCTAGGACCTGTAATAAACCTGAGTGGTGAGTTCTGGAGCTAGGACCAGTAATAAACCTGAGGGGTGAGTTCTGGAGCTAGGACCCGTAATAAACCTGAGTGGTGAGTTCTGGAGCTAGGACCTGTAATAAACTGAGTGGTGAGTTCTATAGCCAGCACCCGTAATAAACCTAAGTGGTGAGTTCTGTAGCTAGCAACCCGTAATAAACCTGAGTGGTGAGTTCTGTAGCTAGGACCTGTAATAAACCTGAGTGGTGAGTTCTGGAGCTAGGACCTGTAATAAACCTGAGTGGTGAGTTCTGGAGCTAGGACCCGTAATAAACCTGAGTGGTGAGTTCTGTAGCTAGGACCTGTAATAACCTGAGTGGTGAGTTATGTAGCTAGGGCCTGTAATAAACCTGAGTGGTGGAGTTATGGAGCTAGGACCTGTAATAAACCTGAGTGGTGAGTTCTGGAGCTAGGACCTGTAATAAACCTGAGTGGTGAGTTCTGGAGCTAGGACCTGTAATAACCTGAGTGGTGAGTTCTGTAGCTAGGACCTGTAATAAACCTGGGTGGTGAGTTCTGGAGCTAGGACCTGTAATAAACCTGAGTGGTGAGTTCTGTAGCTAGGACCTGTAATAAACCTGAGTGGTGAGTTCTGGAGCTAGGACCTGTAATAAACCTGAGTGGTGAGTTCTGGAGCTAGGACCTGTAATAAACCTGAGTGGTGAGTTCTGGAGCTAGGACCCGTAATAACCTGAGTGGTGAGTTCTGGAGCTAGGACCTGTAATAAAACTGAGTGGTGAGTTCTATAGCCAGCACCCGTAATAAACCTAAGTGGTGAGTTCTGTAGCTAGCACCTGTAATAAACCTGAGTGGTGAGTTCTGGAGCTAGGACCTGTAATAAACCTGAGTGGTGAGTTCTGTAGCTAGGACCTGTAATAAACCTGAGTGGTGAGTTCTGGAGCTAGGACCTGTAATAAACGTGAGTGTGAGTTCTGGAGCTAGGACCCGTAATAAACCTGAGTGGTGAGTTCTGGAGCTAGGACCTGTAATAAACCTGAGTGGTGAGTTCTATAGCCAGCAAACCGTAATAAACCTAAGTGGTGAGTTCTGTAGCTAGCACCCGTAATAAACCTGAGTGGTGAGTTCTGGAGCTAGGACCTGTAATAAACCTGAGTGGTGAGTTCTGGAGCTAGGACCTGTAATAACCCTGAGTGGTGAGTTTCTGGAGCTAGGACCTGTAATAAACCTGAGTGGTGAGTTCTATAGCGCAGCAACCGTAATAAACCTAAGTGGTGAGTTCTGTAGCTAGCACCCGTAATAAACCTGAGTGGTGAGTTCTGTAGCAAGGACCGGTAATAAACCTGAGTGGTGAGTTCTGGAGCTAGGACCTGTAATAAACCTGAGTGGTGAGTTCTGGAGCTAGGACCCGCTATAAACCTGAGTGGTGAGTTCTGTAGCTAGGACCTGTAATAAACCTGAGTGGTGAGTTATGTAGCTAGGACCTGTAATGAACCTGAGTGTGGAGTTCTGGAGCTAGGACCTGTAATAAACCTGAGTGGTGAGTTCTGGAGCTAGGACCTGTAATAACCTGAGTGGTGAGTTCTGGAGCTAGGATCCGTAATAACCTGAGTGGTGAGTTCTGGAGCTTAGGATCCTGTAATAAACACTGAGTGGTGAGTTATATAGCTAGGAACCCGTAATAAACCTAGTGGTGAGTTCTATAGCCAGCACCCGTAATAAACCTAAGTGGTGAGTTCTGGAGCTAGCCCCGTAATAAACCTGAGTGGTGAGTTCTGGAGCTAGGACCTGTAATAAACCTGAGTGGTGAGTTCTGGAGCTAGGACCCGTAATAACCTGAGTGGTGAGTTCTGGAGCTAGGACCTGTAATAAACCTGAGTGGTGAGTTCTGGAGCTAGGACCTGTAATAAACCTGAGTGGTGAGTTCTGTAGCTAGCACCCGTAATAAACCTGAGTGGTGAGTTCTGTAGCTAGGACCTGTAATAAACCTGAGTGGTGAGTTCTGGAGCTAGGACCTGTAATAAACCTGAGTGGTGAGTTCTGGAGCTAGGACCTGTAATAAACCTGAGTGGTGAGTTCTGTAGCTAGGACCCGTAATAAACCTGAGTGGTGAGTTCTGTAGCTAGGACCCGTAATAAACCTGAGTGGTGAGTTCTGGAGCTAGGACCTGTAATAAACCTGAGTGGTGAGTTCTGGAGCTAGGACCTGTAATAAACCTGAGTGGTGAGTTCTGTAGCTAGACCTGTAATAAACCTGAGTGGTGAGTTCTGGAGCTAGGACCTGTAATAAACCTGAGTGGTGAGTTCTGGAGCTAGGACCTGTAATAAACCTGAGTGGTGAGTTCTGGAGCTAGGACCCGTAATAACCTGAGTGGTGAGTTCTGGAGCTAGGACCTGTAATAAACCTGAGTGGTGAGTTCTATAGCCAGGACCTGTAATAAACCTGAGTGGTGAGTTCTGTAGCTACACCTGTAATAAACCTGAGTGGTGAGTTCTGGAGCTAGGACCTGTAATAAACCTGAGTGGTGAGTTCTGGAGCTAGGACCTGTAATAACCTGAGTGGTGAGTTCTGGAGCTAGCACCCGTAATAAACCTGAGTGGTGAGTTCTGTAGCTAGGACCCGTAATAAACCTGAGTGGTGAGTTCTGTAGCTAGGACCTGTAATAAACCTGAGTGGTGAGTTCTGGAGCTAGGACCTGTAATAAACCTGAGTGGTGAGTTCTGTAGCTAGGACCGTAATAAACCTGAGTGGTGAGTTCTGTAGCTAGGACCTGTATAATAAACCTGAGTGGTGAGTTCTGGAGCTAGGACCTGTAATAAACCTGAGTGGTGAGTTCTGGAGCTAGGACCTGTAATAACCTGAGTGGTGAGTTCTGAGCTAGGACCTGTAATAAACCTGAGTGGTGAGTTCGGTAGCTAGGACCTGTAATAAACCTGAGTGGTGAGTTCTGTAGCTAGGACCTGTAATAAACCTGAGTGGTGAGTTCTGGAGCTAGGACCTGTAATAACCTGAGTGGTGAGTTCTGGAGCTAGGACCTGTAATAAACCTGAGTGGTGAGTTCTGGAGCTAGGACCTGTAATAAACCTGAGTGTGAGTTCTATAGCCAGCACCCGTAATAAACCTGAGTGGTGAGTTCTGTAGCTAGGACCTGTAATAACCTGAGTGGTGAGTTCTGTAGCTAGGACCTGTAATAAACCTGAGTGGTGAGTTCTGGAGCTAGGACCTGTAATAAACCTGAGTGGTGAGTTCTGGAGCTAGGACCCGTAATAAACCTGAGTGGTGAGTTCTGTAGCTAGGACCTGTAATAAACCTGAGTGGTGAGTTCTGGAGCTAGGACCTGTAATAACCTGAGTGGTGAGTTCTGGAGCTAGGACCTGTAATAACCTGAGTGGTGAGTTCTGGAGCTAGGACCTGTATAAACCTGAGTGGTGAGTTCTGAGCTAGGACCCCGTAATAAACCTGAGTGGTGAGTTCTGTAGCTAGGACCTGTAATAAACCTGAGTGGTGAGTTCTGTAGCCAGCACCCGTAATAAACCTGAGTGGTGAGTTCTGTAGCTAGGACCTGTAATAAACCTGAGTGGTGAGTTTCTGGAGCTAGGACCTGTAATAAACCTGAGTGGTGAGTTCTGTAGCTAGGACCCTGTAATAAACCTGAGTGGTGAGTTCTGGAGCTAGGACTGTAATAAACCTGAGTGGTGAGTTCTGGAGCTAGGACCTGTAATAACCTGAGG
>NC_034194.2:44790047-44823097 GCF_002021735.2 Oncorhynchus kisutch
CAGTTAGACACCTGACACTATATTGACAAACTTTGTAAACGACAACTAAAAAATCAAGCTCTATAGAAACAGGTTTGTCCTCTACAAATAGAAGACAAGTTGTGCTACTTTTATGTCTGTTATAGATTATGGGGATATTATTTATATGCTACGGCATCAAGACACTGGATGCTACTTATCTTATATTACAGGTCCCAGCTACAGAACTCACCACTCAGGTTTATTACAGGTCCTAGCTACAGAACTCACCACTCAGGTTTATTACAGGTCCTAGCTACAGAACTCACCACTTAGGTTTATTACAGGTCCTAGCTCCAGAACTCACCACTCAGGTTTATTACAGGTCCTAGCTACAGAACTCACCACTCAGGTTTATTACAGGTCCTAGCTACAGAACTCACCACTCAGGTTTATTACAGGTCCTAGCTCCAGAACTCATTACTCAGGTTTATTAGAGGTCCTAGCTCCAGAACTCACCACTCAGGTTTTTTACAGGTCCTAGCTACAGAACTCACCACTCAGGTTTATTACAGGTCCTAGCTACAGAACTCACCACTCAGGTTTATTACAGGTCCTAGCTACAGAACTCACCACTCAGGTTTATTACAGGTCCTAGCTACAGAACTCACCACTCAGGTTTATTACAGGCCCTAGCTCCAGAACTCACCACTCAGGTTTATTACAGGTCCTAGCTACAGAACTCACCACTCAGGTTTATTACAGGTCCTAGCTACAGAACTCACCACTCAGGTTTATTACAGGTCCTAGCTACAGAACTCACCACTCAGGTTTATTACAGGTCCTAGCTACAGAACTCACCACTCAGGTTTATTACAGGTCCTAGCTCCAGAACTCACCACTCAGGTTTATTACAGGTCCTAGCTCCAGAACTCACCACTCAGGTTTATTAGAGGTCCTAGCTCCAGAACTCACCACTCAGGTTTATTACAGGTCCTAGCTACAGAACTCACCACTCAGGTTTATTACAGGTCCTAGCTCCAGAACTCACCACTCAGGTTTATTACGGGTCCTAGCTCCAGAACTCACCACTCAGGTTTATTACAGGTCCTAGCTACAGAACTCACCACTCAGGTTTATTACAGGTCCTAGCTACAGAACTCACCACTTAGGTTTATTACGGGTGCTGGCTATAGAACTCACCACTCAGGTTTATTACAGGTCCTAGCTCCAGAACTCACCACTCAGGTTTATTACAGGTCCTAGCTACAGAACTCACCACTCAGGTTATTACAGGTCCTAGCTACAGAACTCACCACTCAGGTTAGTTACAGGTCCTAGCTACAGAAACTCCCCATCAGGTTTAATTACAGGTCCTAGCTACACAACTCACCACTCAGGTTGATTTAGGGTGCTAGCCTATACAGAGAACTCACCACTTAGGTTTATTACAGGTCCTAGACTCCAGAACTCACCACTCAAGTTTATTACAAGTCCTAGCTCCAGAACTCACCACTCAGGTTTATTACAGGTCCTAGATCCCAGAACCCACCACTTAGGTTTATTACGGGTGCTGGCTATAGAACTCACCACTCAGGTTTATTACAGGTCCTAGCTCCAGAACTCACCACTCAGGTTTATTACGGGTCCTAGCTCCAGAACTCACCACTCAGGTTTATTACGGGTGCTAGCTACAGAACTCACCACTCAGGTTTATTACAGGTCCTAGCTACAGAACTCACCACTCAGGTTTATTACAGGTCCTAGCTACAGAACTCACCACTCAGGTTTATTACAGGTCCTAGCTACAGAACTCACCACTCAGGTTTATTACGGGTGCTAGCTACAGAACTCACCACTCAGGTTTATTACAGGTCCTAGCTCCAGAACTCACCACTCAGGTTTATTACGGGTCCTAGCTACAGAACTCACCACTCAGGTTTATTACAGGTCCTAGCTCCAGAACTCACCACTCAGGTTTATTACAGGTCCTAGCTACAGAACTCACCACTCAGGTTTATTACGGGTCCTAGCTCCAGAACTCACCACTCAGGTTTATTACAGGTCCTAGCTACAGAACTCACCACTCAGGTTTATTACGGGTCCTAGCTACAGAACTCACCACTCAGGTTTATTACAGGTCCTAGCTCCAGAACTCACCACTCAGGTTTATTACAGGTCCTAGCTCCAGAACTCACCACTCAGGTTTATTACAGGTCCTAGCTACAGAACTCACCACTCAGGTTTATTACAGGTCCTAGCTACAGAACTCACCACTCAGGTTTATTACAGGTCCTAGCTCCAGAACTCACCACTCAGGTTTATTACAGGTCCTAGCTCCAGAACTCACCACTCAGGTTTATTACAGGTCCTAGCTCCAGAACTCACCACTCAGGTTTATTACAGGTCCTAGCTACAGAACTCACCACTCAGGTTTATTACAGGTCCTAGCTACAGAACTCACCACTCAGGTTTATTACAGGTCCTAGCTCCAGAACTCACCACTCAGGTTTATTACAGGTCCTAGCTCCAGAACTCACCACTCAGGTTTATTACAGGTCCTAGCTACAGAACTCACCACTCAGGTTTATTACAGGTCCTAGCTACAGAACTCACCACTCAGGTTTATTACAGGTCCTAGCTACAGAACTCACCACTCAGGTTTATTACAGGTCCTAGCTACAGAACTCACCACTCAGGTTTATTACAGGTCCTAGCTCCAGAACTCACCACTCAGGTTTATTACAGGTCCTAGCTCCAGAACTCACCACTCAGGTTTATTACAGGTCCTAGCTCCAGAACTCACCACTCAGGTTTATTACAGGTCCTAGCTACAGAACTCACCACTCAGGTTTATTACAGGTCCTAGCTCCAGAACTCACCACTCAGGTTTATTACGGGTCCTAGCTCCAGAACTCACCACTCAGGTTTATTACAGGTCCTAGCTCCAGAACTCACCACTCAGGTTTATTATGGGTCCTAGCTCCAGAACTCACCACTCAGGTTTATTACAGGTCCTAGCTCCAGAACTCACCACTCAGGTTTATTACAGGTCCTAGCTCCAGAACTCACCACTCAGGTTTTTACAGGTCCTAGCTACAGAACTCACCACTCAGGTTTATTACAGGTCCTAGCTACAGAACTCACCACTCAGGTTTATTACAGGTCCTAGCTACAGAACTCACCACTCAGGTTTATTACAGGTCCTAGCTACAGAACTCACCACTCAGGTTTATTACAGGTCCTAGCTCCAGAACTCACCACTCAGGTTTATTACAGGTCCTAGCTACAGAACTCACCACTCAGGTTTATTACAGGTCCTAGCTACAGAACTCACCACTCAGGTTTATTACAGGTCCTAGCTACAGAACTCACCACTCAGGTTTATTACAGGTCCTAGCTACAGAACTCACCACTCAGGTTTATTACAGGTCCTAGCTCCAGAACTCACCACTCAGGTTTATTACAGGTCCTAGCTCCAGAACTCACCACTCAGGTTTATTACAGGTCCTAGCTCCAGAACTCACCACTCAGGTTTATTACAGGTCCTAGCTACAGAACTCACCACTCAGGTTTATTACAGGTCCTAGCTCCAGAACTCACCACTCAGGTTTATTACGGGTCCTAGCTCCAGAACTCACCACTCAGGTTTATTACAGGTCCTAGCTACAGAACTCACCACTCAGGTTTATTACAGGTCCTAGCTACAGAACTCACCACTCAGGTTTATTACGGGTGCTGGCTATAGAACTCACCACTCAGGTTTATTACAGGTCCTAGCTCCAGAACTCACCACTCAGGTTTATTACAGGTCCTAGCTCCAGAACTCACCACTCAGGTTTATTACAGGTCCTAGCTACAGAACTCACCACTCAGGTTTATTACAGGTCCTAGCTACAGAACTCACCACTCAGGTTTATTACAGGTCCTAGCTACACAACTCACCACTCAGGTTGATTACGGGTGCTAGCTACAGAACTCACCACTTAGGTTTATTACAGGTCCTAGCTCCAGAACTCACCACTCAAGTTTATTACAAGTCCTAGCTCCAGAACTCACCACTCAGGTTTATTACAGGTCCTAGCTCCAGAACTCACCACTCAGGTTTATTACGGGTGCTGGCTATAGAACTCACCACTCAGGTTTATTACAGGTCCTAGCTCCAGAACTCACCACTCAGGTTTATTACGGGTCCTAGCTCCAGAACTCACCACTCAGGTTTATTACAGGTCCTAGCTACAGAACTCACCACTCAGGTTTATTACGGGTGCTAGCTATAGAACTCACCACTCAGGTTTATTACAGGTCCTAGCTCCAGAACTCACCACTCAGGTTTATTACAGGTCCTAGCTCCAGAACTCACCACTCAGGTTTATTACAGGTCCTAGCTCCAGAACTCACCACTCAGGTTTATTACAGGTCCTAGCTCCAGAACTCACCACTCAGGTTTATTACAGGTCCTAGCTCCAGAACTCACCACTCAGGTTTATTACAGGTCCTAGCTACAGAACTCACCACTCAGGTTTATTACAGGTCCTAGCTCCAGAACTCACCACTCAGGTTTATTACGGGTCCTAGCTCCAGAACTCACCACTCAGGTTTATTACAGGTCCTAGCTCCAGAACTCACCACTCAGGTTTATTACAGGTCCTAGCTCCAGAACTCACCACTCAGGTTTATTACAGGTCCTAGCTCCAGAACTCACCACTCAGGTTTATTACAGGTCCTAGCTCCAGAACTCACCACTCAGGTTTATTACAGGTCCTAGCTACAGAACTCACCACTCAGGTTTATTACAGGTCCTAGCTACAGAACTCACCACTCAGGTTTATTACAGGTCCTAGCTACAGAACTCACCACTCAGGTTTATTACAGGTCCTAGCTACAGAACTCACCACTCAGGTTTATTACAGGCCCTAGCTCCAGAACTCACCACTCAGGTTTATTACAGTTCCTAGCTCCAGAAACTCACCACTCAGGTTCTTACAGGTCCAGCTACAGAACCTCACCACTCAGGTTTATTACAGGTCCTAGCTACAGAACTCACCACTCAGGTTATTACAGTCCTAGCTACAGAACTCACCACTCAGGTTTATTACAGGGTCCTAGCTCCAGAACTCACCACTCAGGTTTATTACAGGTCCTAGCTCCAGAACTCATCTCACTCAGGTTTATTAGAGGTCCTAGCTCCAGAACTCACCACCTCAGGTTTATTACAGGTCCTAGCTCCAGAACTCACCACTGGGTTTATTACAGGTCCTAGCTCCAGAACTCACCACTCAGGTTTATACGGGTCCTAGCTCCAGAACTCACCACTCAGGTTTATTACAGGTCCTAGCTCCAGAACTCACCACTCAGGTTTATTACAGGTCCTAGCTACAGAACTCACCACTCAGGTTTATTACAGGTGCTGGCTATAGAACTCACCACTCAGGTTTATTACAGGTCCTAGCTCCAGAACTCACCACTCAGGTTTATTACGGTCCTAGCTCCAGAACTCACCACTCAGGTTTATTACAGGTCCTAGCTCCAGAACTCACCACTCCAGGTTTATTACAGGTCTAGTCCAGAACTCACCACTCAGGTTTATTACAGGTCCAAGCTACACAACTCACCACTCGGGTTGATTACGGGTGCTAGCTACAGAACTCACCACTTAGGTTTATTACGGTCCTAGCTCAGAACTCACCACTCAAGTTTATTACAAGTCTAGCTCCAGAACTCACCACTCAGGTTATTACAGGTCCTAGCTCCAGAACTCACCACTTAGGTTTATTACGGGTGCTGGCTATAGAACTCACCACTCAGGTTTATTACAGGTCCTAGCTCCAGAACTCACCACTCAGGTTTATTACGGGTCCTAGCTCCAGAACTCACCACTCAGGTTTATTACAGGTCCTAGCTACAGAACTCACCACTCAGGTTTATTACGGGTGCTGGCTATAGAACTCACCACTCAGGTTTATTACAGGTCCTAGCTCCAGAACTCACCACTCAGGTTTATTACAGGTCCTAGCTCCAGAACTCACCACTCAGGTTTATTACAGGTCCTAGCTCCAGAACTCACCACTCAGGTTTATTACAGGTCCTAGCTCCAGAACTCACCACTCAGGTTTATTACAGGTCCTAGCTCCAGAACTCACCACTCAGGTTTATTACAGGTCCTAGCTACAGAACTCACCACTCAGGTTTATTACGGGTGCTGGCTATAGAACTCACCACTCAGGTTTATTACGGGTGCTGGCTATAGAACTCACCACTCAGGTTTATTACAGGTCCTAGCTCCAGAACTCACCACTCAGGTTTATTACGGGTCCTAGCTCCAGAACTCACCACTCAGGTTTATTACAGGTCCTAGCTCCAGAACTCACCACTCAGGTTTATTACGGTCCTAGCTCCAGAACTCACCACTCAGGTTTATTACAGGTCCTAGCTCCAGAACTCACCACTCAGTTTTATTACAGGTCCTAGCTCCAGAACTCACCACTCAGGTTTATTAAGGTCCTAGCTCCAGAACTCACCACTTAGGTTTATTACGGGTGCTGGCTATCAGAACTCACACTCAGGTTTATTACAGGTCTAGCTCCAGAACTCACCACTCAGGTTTATTACGGGTCCTAGCTCCAGAACTCACCACTCAGGTTTATTACAGGTCCTAGCTACAGAACTCACCACTCAGGTTTATTACGGGTGCTGGCTATAGAACTCACCACTCAGGTTTATTAACCAGGTCCTAGCTCCAGAACTCACCACTCAGGTTTATTACGGTCTAGCTCCAGAACTCACCACTCAGGTTTATTACAGGTCCTAGCTATAGAACTCACCACTCAGGTTTATTACAGGTCCTAGCTCCAGAACTCACCACTCAGGTTTATTACAGGTCCTAGCTCCAGAACTCACCACTCAGGTTTATTACAGGTCCTAGCTCCAGAACTCACCACTCAGGTTTATTACAGGTCCTAGCTCCAGAACTCACCACTCAGGTTTATTACGGGTGCTAGCTATAGAACTCACCACTCAGGTTTATTACAGGTCCTAGCTCCAGAACTCACCACTCAGGTTTATTACAGGTCCTAGCTCCAGAACTCACCACTCAGGTTTATTACAGGTCCTAGCTCCAGAACTCACCACTCAGGTTTATTACAGGTCCTAGCTCCAGAACTCACCACTCAGGTTTATTACAGGTCCTAGCTCCAGAACTCACCACTCAGGTTTATTACAGGTCCTAGCTCCAGAACTCACCACTCAGGTTTATTACAGGTCCTAGCTCCAGAACTCACCACTCAGGTTTATTACAGGTCCTAGCTCCAGAACTCACCACTCAGGTTTATTACAGGTCCTAGCTACAGAACTCACCACTCAGGTTTATTACAGGTCCTAGCTCCAGAACTCACCACTCAGGTTTATTACAGGTCCTAGCTCCAGAACTCACCACTCAGGTTTATTACAGGTCCTAGCTCCAGAACTCACCACTCAGGTTTATTACAGGTCCTAGCTCCAGAACTCACCACTCAGGTTTATTACAGGTCCTAGCTATAGAACTCACCACTCAGGTTTATTACAGGTCCTAGCTCCAGAACTCACCACTCAGGTTTATTACGGGTCCTAGCTCCAGAACTCACCACTCAGGTTTATTACAGGTCCTAGCTACAGAACTCACCACTCAGGTTTATTACGGGTCCTAGCTACAGAACTCACCACTCAGGTTTATTACAGGTCCTAGCTCCAGAACTCACCACTCAGGTTTATTACAGGTCCTAGCTCCAGAACTCACCACTCAGGTTTATTACAGGTCCTAGCTCCAGAACTCACCACTCAGGTTTATTACGGGTCCTAGCTCCAGAACTCACCACTCAGGTTTATTACAGGTCCTAGCTCCAGAACTCACCACTCAGGTTTATTACAGGTCCTAGCTCCAGAACTCACCACTCAGGTTTATTACAGGTCCTAGCTACAGAACTCACCACTCAGGTTTATTACAGGTCCTAGCTCCAGAACTCACCACTCAGGTTTATTACAGGTCCTAGCTCCAGAACTCACCACTCAGGTTTATTACAGGTCCTAGCTCCAGAACTCACCACTCAGGTTTATTACAGGTCCTAGCTCCAGAACTCACCACTCAGGTTTATTACAGGTCCTAGCTCCAGAACTCACCACTCAGGTTTATTACAGGTCCTAGCTCCAGAACTCACCACTCAGGTTTATTACAGGTCCTAGCTCCAGAACTCACCACTCAGGTTTATTACAGGTCCTAGCTCCAGAACTCACCACTCAGGTTTATTACAGGTCCTAGCTCCAGAACTCACCACTTCAGGTTTATTACAGGTCCTAGCTCCAGAACTCACCACTCAGGTTTATTACAGGTCCTAGCTACAGAACTCACCACTCAGGTTTATTACAGGTCCTAGCTCCAGAACTCACCACTCAGGTTTATTACAGGTCCTAGCTCCAGAACTCACCACTCAGGTTTATTACAGGTCCTAGCTCCAGAACTCACCACTCAGGTTTATTACAGGTCCTAGCTCCAGAACTCACCACTCAGGTTTATTACAGGTCCTAGCTACAGAACTCACCACTCAGGTTTATTACGGGTGCTAGCTACAGAACTCACCACTCAGGTTTATTACAGGTCCTAGCTCCAGAACTCACCACTCAGGTTTATTACAGGTCCTAGCTCCAGAACTCACCACTCAGGTTTATTACAGGTCCTAGCTTCAGAACTCACCACTCAGGTTTATTACAGGTCCTAGCTCCAGAACTCACCACTCAGGTTTATTACAGGTCCTAGCTCCAGAACTCACCACTCAGGTTTATTACAGGTCCTAGCTCCAGAACTCACCACTCAGGTTTATTACAGGTCCTAGCTACACAACTCACCACTCAGGTTGATTACGGGTGCTAGCTACAGAACTCACCACTAGGTTTATTACAGGGTCCTTACTCCAGAACTCACCACTCAGGTTTATTACATGTCCTAGCTCCAGAACTCACCACTCAGGTTTATTACAGGTCCTAGCTCCAGAACTCACCACTTAGGTTTATTACGGGTGCTGGCTATAGAACTCACCACTCAGGTTTATTACAGGTCCTAGCTCCAGAACTCACCACTCAGGTTTATTACGGGTCCTAGCTCCAGAACTCACCACTCAGGTTTATTACAGGTCCTAGCTCCAGAACTCACCACTTCAGGTTTATTACAGGTCCTAGCTCCAGAACTCACCACTTCAGGTTTATTACAGGTCCTAGCTCCAGAACTCACCACTCAAGGTTTATTACAGGTCCTAGCTCCAGAACTCACCACTCAGGTTGATTACAGGTCCTAGCTCCAGAACTCACCACTCAGGTTTATTACAGGTCCTAGCTCCAGAACTCACCACTCAGGTTATTACAGGTCCTAGCTACAGAACTCACCACTCAGGTTTATTACAGGTCCTAGCTCCAGAACTCACCACTCAGGTTTATTACAGGTCCTGCTCCAGAACTCACACTCAGGTTTATTACAGGTCCTAGCTCCAGAACTCACCACTCAGGTTTATTACAGGTCTAGCGTACAGAACTCACCACTCAGGTTTATTACAGGTCCTAGCTCCAGAACTCACCACTCAGGTTTATTACGGGTCCTAGCTCCAGAACTCACCACTTAGTTTATTACAGGTCCTAGCTCCAGAACTCACCACTCAGGTTTATTACGGGTCTAGCTCCAGAACTCACCACTTCAGGTTTATTACGGGTCCTAGCTCCAGAACTCACCACTCAGGTTTATTACAGGTCCTAGCTCCAGAACTCACCACTCAGGTTTATTACAGGTCCTAGCTCCAGAACTCACCACTCAGGTTTATTACAGGTCCTGCTACAGAACTCACCAACTCAGGTTTATTACAGGTCCTGCTCCAGATTACAGTCCAGAACTCACCACTCAGGTTTATTACAGGTCCTAGCTCCAGAACTCACCACTCAGGTTTATTACGGGTCCTAGCTACCAGGAACTCACCACTCAGGTTTATTACAGGTCTAGCTACAGAACTCACCACTCAGGTTTATTACGGGTCCTAGCTACAGAACTCACCACTCAGGTTTATTACAGGTCCTGCCTATAGAACTCACCACTCAGGTTTATTACAGGTCCTAGCTCCAGAACTCACCACTAGGTTTATTACAGGTCCTAGCTCCAGAACTCACCACTCAGGTTTATTACAGGTCCTAGCTCCAGAACTCACCACTCAGGTTTATTACAGGTCCTAGCTCCAGAACTCACCACTCAGGTTTATTACGGGTTCCTAGCTACCAGAACTCACCACTTAGGTTTATTACAGGGTCCTAGCTCCAGAACTCACCACTCAGGTTATTACAGGTCCTAGCCTCCAGAACTCACCACTCAGGTTTATTACGGGTCCTAGCTACAGAACTCACCACTCAGGTTTATTACAGGGTGCTGGCTATAGAACTCACCACTCAGGTTTATTACAGGTCCTAGCTCCAGAACTCACCACTCAGTTATACAGTCCTAGCTCCAGAACTCACCACTCAGGTTTATTACAGGTCCTAGCTACAGAACTCACCACTCAGGTTTATTACGGGTGCTGGCTATAGAACTCACCACTCAGGTTTATTACAGGTCCTAGCTCCAGAACTCACCACTCAGGTTTATTACGGGTCCTAGCTCCAGAACTCACCACTCAGGTTTATTACAGGTCCTAGCTCCAGAACTCACCACTCAGGTTTATTACAGGTCCTAGCTCCAGAACTCACCACTCAGGTTTATTACAGGTCCTAGCTCCAGAACTCACCCTTCTCAGGTTATACAAGTCTTAGCTACAGAACTCACCACTCAGGTTTATTACAGGTCCTAGCTCCAGAACTCACCACTCAGGTTTATTACGGGTCCTAGCTCCAGAACTCACCACTCAGGTTTTACAGGTCCTAGCTCCAGAACTCACCACTCAGGTTTATTACAGGTCCTAGCTCCAGAACTCACCACCTCAGGTTTATTACAGTCCTAAGCTACAGAACTCACCACTCAGGTTTATTACGGGTGCTGGCTATAGAACTCACCACTCAGGTTTATTACAGGTCCTAGCTCCAGAACTCACCACTCAGGTTTATTACAGGTCCTAGCTCCAGAACTCACCACTCAGGTTTATTACAGGTCCTAGCTCCAGAACTCACCACTCAGGTTTATTACAGGTCCTAGCTACAGAACTCACCACTCAGGTTTATTACAGGTCCTAGCTCCAGAACTCACCACTCAGGTTTATTACAGGTCCTAGCTCCAGAACTCACCACTCAGGTTTATTACAGGTCCTAGCTCCAGAACTCACCACTCAGGTTTATTACAGGTCCTAGCTCCAGAACTCACCACTCAGGTTTATTACAGGTCCTAGCTCCAGAACTCACCACTCAGGTTTATTACGGGTCCTAGCTACAGAACTCACCACTCAGGTTTATTACAGGTCCTAGCTCCAGAACTCACCACTCAGGTTTATTACAGGTCCTAGCTCCAGAACTCACCACTCAGGTTTATTACAGGTCCTAGCTCCAGAACTCACCACTCAGGTTTATTACAGGTCCTAGCTCCAGAACTCACCACTCAGGTTTATTACAGGTCCTAGCTCCAGAACTCACCACTCAGGTTTATTACAGGTCCTAGCTCCAGAACTCACCACTCAGGTTTATTACAGGTCCTAGCTCCAGAACTCACCACTCAGGTTTATTACAGGTCCTAGCTCCAGAACTCACCACTCAGGTTTATTACAGGTCCTAGCTCCAGAACTCACCACTCAGGTTTATTACAGGTCCTAGCTCCAGAACTCACCACTCAGGTTTATTACAGGTCCTAGCTCCAGAACTCACCACTCAGGTTTATTACAGGTCCTAGCTCCAGAACTCACCACTCAGGTTTATTACAGGTCCTAGCTCCAGAACTCACCACTCAGGTTTATTACAGGTCCTAGCTCCAGAACTCACCACTCAGGTTTATTACAGGTCCTAGCTCCAGAACTCACCACTCAGGTTTATTACAGGTCCTAGCTCCAGAACTCACCACTCAGGTTTATTACAGGTCCTAGCTCCAGAACTCACCACTCAGGTTTATTACAGGTCCTAGCTCCAGAACTCACCACTCAGGTTTATTACAGGTCCTAGCTCCAGAACTCACCACTCAGGTTTATTACAGGTCCTAGCTCCAGAACTCACCACTCAGGTTTATTACAGGTCCTAGCTCCAGAACTCACCACTCAGGTTTATTACAGGTCCTAGCTCCAGAACTCACCACTCAGGTTTATTACAGGTCCTAGCTCCAGAACTCACCACTCAGGTTTATTACAGGTCCTAGCTCCAGAACTCACCACTCAGGTTTATTACAGGTCCTAGCTCCAGAACTCACCACTCAGGTTTATTACAGGTCCTAGCTCCAGAACTCACCACTCAGGTTTATTACAGGTCCTAGCTCCAGAACTCACCACTCAGGTTTATTACAGGTCCTAGCTCCAGAACTCACCACTCAGGTTTATTACAGGTCCTAGCTCCAGAACTCACCACTCAGGTTTATTACAGGTCCTAGCTACAGAACTCACCACTCAGGTTTATTACAGGTCTAGCTCCAGAACTCACCACTCAGGTTTATTACAGGTCCTAAGCTACAGAACTCACCACTCAGGTTTATTACAGGTCCTAGCTACAGAACTCACCACTCAGGTTTATTACAGGTCCTAGCTCCAGAACTCACCACTCAGGTTTATTACCAGGTCCTAGCTCCAGAACTCACCACTCAGGTTTATTACAGGTCCTAGCTCCAGAACTCACCACTCAGGTTTATTACAGGTCCTAGCTCCAGAACTCACCACTCAGGGTTATTACGGGTGCTAGCTAAGAAACTCACCACTCAGGTTTATTACAGGTACTAGCTCCAGAACTCACCACTCAAGGTTTATTACGGTCCTAGCTCCAGAACTCACCACTCAGGTTTATTACAGGTCCTAGCTCAGAACTCACACTCAGGTTTATTACGGGTGCTAGGCTATAGAACTCACCACTCAGGTTTATTACAGGTCTAGCTCCAGAACTCACCACTCAGGTTTATTACGGTCCTAAGCTCCAGAACTCACCACTCAGGTTTATTACAGGTCCTAGCTCCAGAACTCACCACTCAGGTTTATTACAGGTCCTAGCTCCAGAACTCACCACTCAGGTTTATTACAGGTCCTAGCTCCAGAACTCACCACTCAGGTTTATTACAGGTCCTAGCTCCAGAACTCACCACTCAGGTTTATTACAGGTCCTAGCTCCAGAACTCACCACTCAGGTTTATTACAGGTCCTAGCTCCAGAACTCACCACTCAGGTTTATTACAGGTCCTAGCTCCAGAACTCACCACTCAGGTTTATTACAGGTCCTAGCTCCAGAACTCACCACTCAGGTTTATTACAGGTCCTAGCTCCAGAACTCACCACTCAGGTTTATTACAGGTCCTAGCTCCAGAACTCACCACTCAGGTTTATTACAGGTCCTAGCTCCAGAACTCACCACTCAGGTTTATTACAGGTCCTAGCTCCAGAACTCACCACTCAGGTTTATTACAGGTCCTAGCTCCAGAACTCACCACTCAGGTTTATTACAGGTCCTAGCTCCAGAACTCACCACTCAGGTTTATTACAGGTCCTAGCTCCAGAACTCACCACTCAGGTTTATTACAGGTCCTAGCTCCAGAACTCACCACTCAGGTTTATTACAGGTCCTAGCTCCAGAACTCACCACTCAGGTTTATTACAGGTCCTAGCTCCAGAACTCACCACTCAGGTTTATTACAGGTCCTAGCTCCAGAACTCACCACTCAGGTTTATTACAGGTCCTAGCTCCAGAACTCACCACTCAGGTTTATTACAGGTCCTAGCTCCAGAACTCACCACTCAGGTTTATTACAGGTCCTAGCTCCAGAACTCACCACTCAGGTTTATTACAGGTCCTAGCTCCAGAACTCACCACTCAGGTTTATTACAGGTCCTAGCTCCAGAACTCACCACTCAGGTTTATTACAGGTCCTAGCTCCAGAACTCACCACTCAGGTTTATTACAGGTCCTAGCTCCAGAACTCACCACTCAGGTTTATTACAGGTCCTAGCTCCAGAACTCACCACTCAGGTTTATTACAGGTCCTAGCTCCAGAACTCACCACTCAGGTTTATTACAGGTCCTAGCTCCAGAACTCACCACTCAGGTTTATTACAGGTCCTAGCTCCAGAACTCACCACTCAGGTTTATTACAGGTCCTAGCTCCAGAACTCACCACTCAGGTTTATTACAGGTCCTAGCTCCAGAACTCACCACTCAGGTTTATTACAGGTCCTAGCTCCAGAACTCACCACTCAGGTTTATTACAGGTCCTAGCTCCAGAACTCACCACTCAGGTTTATTACAGGTCCTAGCTCCAGAACTCACCACTCAGGTTTATTACAGGTCCTAGCTCCAGAACTCACCACTCAGGTTTATTACAGGTCCTAGCTCCAGAACTCACCACTCAGGTTTATTACAGGTCCTAGCTCCAGAACTCACCACTCAGGTTTATTACAGGTCCTAGCTCCAGAACTCACCACTCAGGTTTATTACAGGTCCTAGCTCCAGAACTCACCACTCAGGTTTATTACAGGTCCTAGCTCCAGAACTCACCACTCAGGTTTATTACAGGTCCTAGCTCCAGAACTCACCACTCAGGTTTATTACAGGTCCTAGCTCCAGAACTCACCACTCAGGTTTATTACAGGTCCTAGCTCCAGAACTCACCACTCAGGTTTATTACAGGTCCTAGCTCCAGAACTCACCACTCAGGTTTATTACAGGTCCTAGCTCCAGAACTCACCACTCAGGTTTATTACAGGTCCTAGCTCCAGAACTCACCACTCAGGTTTATTACAGGTCCTAGCTCCAGAACTCACCACTCAGGTTTATTACAGGTCCTAGCTCCAGAACTCACCACTCAGGTTTATTACAGGTCCTAGCTCCAGAACTCACCACTCAGGTTTATTACAGGTCCTAGCTCCAGAACTCACCACTCAGGTTTATTACAGGTCCTAGCTCCAGAACTCACCACTCAGGTTTATTACAGGTCCTAGCTCCAGAACTCACCACTCAGGTTTATTACAGGTCCTAGCTCCAGAACTCACCACTCAGGTTTATTACAGGTCCTAGCTCCAGAACTCACCACTCAGGTTTATTACAGGTCCTAGCTCCAGAACTCACCACTCAGGTTTATTACAGGTCCTAGCTCCAGAACTCACCACTCAGGTTTATTACAGGTCCTAGCTCCAGAACTCACCACTCAGGTTTATTACAGGTCCTAGCTCCAGAACTCACCACTCAGGTTTATTACAGGTCCTAGCTCCAGAACTCACCACTCAGGTTTATTACAGGTCCTAGCTCCAGAACTCACCACTCAGGTTTATTACAGGTCCTAGCTCCAGAACTCACCACTCAGGTTTATTACAGGTCCTAGCTCCAGAACTCACCACTCAGGTTTATTACAGGTCCTAGCTCCAGAACTCACCACTCAGGTTTATTACAGGTCCTAGCTCCAGAACTCACCACTCAGGTTTATTACAGGTCCTAGCTCCAGAACTCACCACTCAGGTTTATTACAGGTCCTAGCTCCAGAACTCACCACTCAGGTTTATTACAGGTCCTAGCTCCAGAACTCACCACTCAGGTTTATTACAGGTCCTAGCTCCAGAACTCACCACTCAGGTTTATTACAGGTCCTAGCTCCAGAACTCACCACTCAGGTTTATTACAGGTCCTAGCTCCAGAACTCACCACTCAGGTTTATTACAGGTCCTAGCTCCAGAACTCACCACTCAGGTTTATTACAGGTCCTAGCTCCAGAACTCACCACTCAGGTTTATTACAGGTCCTAGCTCCAGAACTCACCACTCAGGTTTATTACAGGTCCTAGCTCCAGAACTCACCACTCAGGTTTATTACAGGTCCTAGCTCCAGAACTCACCACTCAGGTTTATTACAGGTCCTAGCTCCAGAACTCACCACTCAGGTTTATTACAGGTCCTAGCTCCAGAACTCACCACTCAGGTTTATTACAGGTCCTAGCTCCAGAACTCACCACTCAGGTTTATTACAGGTCCTAGCTCCAGAACTCACCACTCAGGTTTATTACAGGTCCTAGCTCCAGAACTCACCACTCAGGTTTATTACAGGTCCTAGCTCCAGAACTCACCACTCAGGTTTATTACAGGTCCTAGCTCCAGAACTCACCACTCAGGTTTATTACAGGTCCTAGCTCCAGAACTCACCACTCAGGTTTATTACAGGTCCTAGCTCCAGAACTCACCACTCAGGTTTATTACAGGTCCTAGCTCCAGAACTCACCACTCAGGTTTATTACAGGTCCTAGCTCCAGAACTCACCACTCAGGTTTATTACAGGTCCTAGCTCCAGAACTCACCACTCAGGTTTATTACAGGTCCTAGCTCCAGAACTCACCACTCAGGTTTATTACAGGTCCTAGCTCCAGAACTCACCACTCAGGTTTATTACAGGTCCTAGCTCCAGAACTCACCACTCAGGTTTATTACAGGTCCTAGCTCCAGAACTCACCACTCAGGTTTATTACAGGTCCTAGCTCCAGAACTCACCACTCAGGTTTATTACAGGTCCTAGCTCCAGAACTCACCACTCAGGTTTATTACAGGTCCTAGCTCCAGAACTCACCACTCAGGTTTATTACAGGTCCTAGCTCCAGAACTCACCACTCAGGTTTATTACAGGTCCTAGCTCCAGAACTCACCACTCAGGTTTATTACAGGTCCTAGCTCCAGAACTCACCACTCAGGTTTATTACAGGTCCTAGCTCCAGAACTCACCACTCAGGTTTATTACAGGTCCTAGCTCCAGAACTCACCACTCAGGTTTATTACAGGTCCTAGCTCCAGAACTCACCACTCAGGTTTATTACAGGTCCTAGCTCCAGAACTCACCACTCAGGTTTATTACAGGTCCTAGCTCCAGAACTCACCACTCAGGTTTATTACAGGTCCTAGCTCCAGAACTCACCACTCAGGTTTATTACAGGTCCTAGCTCCAGAACTCACCACTCAGGTTTATTACAGGTCCTAGCTCCAGAACTCACCACTCAGGTTTATTACAGGTCCTAGCTCCAGAACTCACCACTCAGGTTTATTACAGGTCCTAGCTCCAGAACTCACCACTCAGGTTTATTACAGGTCCTAGCTCCAGAACTCACCACTCAGGTTTATTACAGGTCCTAGCTCCAGAACTCACCACTCAGGTTTATTACAGGTCCTAGCTCCAGAACTCACCACTCAGGTTTATTACAGGTCCTAGCTCCAGAACTCACCACTCAGGTTTATTACAGGTCCTAGCTCCAGAACTCACCACTCAGGTTTATTACAGGTCCTAGCTCCAGAACTCACCACTCAGGTTTATTACAGGTCCTAGCTCCAGAACTCACCACTCAGGTTTATTACAGGTCCTAGCTCCAGAACTCACCACTCAGGTTTATTACAGGTCCTAGCTCCAGAACTCACCACTCAGGTTTATTACAGGTCCTAGCTCCAGAACTCACCACTCAGGTTTATTACAGGTCCTAGCTCCAGAACTCACCACTCAGGTTTATTACAGGTCCTAGCTCCAGAACTCACCACTCAGGTTTATTACAGGTCCTAGCTCCAGAACTCACCACTCAGGTTTATTACAGGTCCTAGCTCCAGAACTCACCACTCAGGTTTATTACAGGTCCTAGCTCCAGAACTCACCACTCAGGTTTATTACAGGTCCTAGCTCCAGAACTCACCACTCAGGTTTATTACAGGTCCTAGCTCCAGAACTCACCACTCAGGTTTATTACAGGTCCTAGCTCCAGAACTCACCACTCAGGTTTATTACAGGTCCTAGCTCCAGAACTCACCACTCAGGTTTATTACAGGTCCTAGCTCCAGAACTCACCACTCAGGTTTATTACAGGTCCTAGCTCCAGAACTCACCACTCAGGTTTATTACAGGTCCTAGCTCCAGAACTCACCACTCAGGTTTATTACAGGTCCTAGCTCCAGAACTCACCACTCAGGTTTATTACAGGTCCTAGCTCCAGAACTCACCACTCAGGTTTATTACAGGTCCTAGCTCCAGAACTCACCACTCAGGTTTATTACAGGTCCTAGCTCCAGAACTCACCACTCAGGTTTATTACAGGTCCTAGCTCCAGAACTCACCACTCAGGTTTATTACAGGTCCTAGCTCCAGAACTCACCACTCAGGTTTATTACAGGTCCTAGCTCCAGAACTCACCACTCAGGTTTATTACAGGTCCTAGCTCCAGAACTCACCACTCAGGTTTATTACAGGTCCTAGCTCCAGAACTCACCACTCAGGTTTATTACAGGTCCTAGCTCCAGAACTCACCACTCAGGTTTATTACAGGTCCTAGCTCCAGAACTCACCACTCAGGTTTATTACAGGTCCTAGCTCCAGAACTCACCACTCAGGTTTATTACAGGTCCTAGCTCCAGAACTCACCACTCAGGTTTATTACAGGTCCTAGCTCCAGAACTCACCACTCAGGTTTATTACAGGTCCTAGCTCCAGAACTCACCACTCAGGTTTATTACAGGTCCTAGCTCCAGAACTCACCACTCAGGTTTATTACAGGTCCTAGCTCCAGAACTCACCACTCAGGTTTATTACAGGTCCTAGCTCCAGAACTCACCACTCAGGTTTATTACAGGTCCTAGCTCCAGAACTCACCACTCAGGTTTATTACAGGTCCTAGCTCCAGAACTCACCACTCAGGTTTATTACAGGTCCTAGCTCCAGAACTCACCACTCAGGTTTATTACAGGTCCTAGCTCCAGAACTCACCACTCAGGTTTATTACAGGTCCTAGCTCCAGAACTCACCACTCAGGTTTATTACAGGTCCTAGCTCCAGAACTCACCACTCAGGTTTATTACAGGTCCTAGCTCCAGAACTCACCACTCAGGTTTATTACAGGTCCTAGCTCCAGAACTCACCACTCAGGTTTATTACAGGTCCTAGCTCCAGAACTCACCACTCAGGTTTATTACAGGTCCTAGCTCCAGAACTCACCACTCAGGTTTATTACAGGTCCTAGCTCCAGAACTCACCACTCAGGTTTATTACAGGTCCTAGCTCCAGAACTCACCACTCAGGTTTATTACAGGTCCTAGCTCCAGAACTCACCACTCAGGTTTATTACAGGTCCTAGCTCCAGAACTCACCACTCAGGTTTATTACAGGTCCTAGCTCCAGAACTCACCACTCAGGTTTATTACAGGTCCTAGCTCCAGAACTCACCACTCAGGTTTATTACAGGTCCTAGCTCCAGAACTCACCACTCAGGTTTATTACAGGTCCTAGCTCCAGAACTCACCACTCAGGTTTATTACAGGTCCTAGCTCCAGAACTCACCACTCAGGTTTATTACAGGTCCTAGCTCCAGAACTCACCACTCAGGTTTATTACAGGTCCTAGCTCCAGAACTCACCACTCAGGTTTATTACAGGTCCTAGCTCCAGAACTCACCACTCAGGTTTATTACAGGTCCTAGCTCCAGAACTCACCACTCAGGTTTATTACAGGTCCTAGCTCCAGAACTCACCACTCAGGTTTATTACAGGTCCTAGCTCCAGAACTCACCACTCAGGTTTATTACAGGTCCTAGCTCCAGAACTCACCACTCAGGTTTATTACAGGTCCTAGCTCCAGAACTCACCACTCAGGTTTATTACAGGTCCTAGCTCCAGAACTCACCACTCAGGTTTATTACAGGTCCTAGCTCCAGAACTCACCACTCAGGTTTATTACAGGTCCTAGCTCCAGAACTCACCACTCAGGTTTATTACAGGTCCTAGCTCCAGAACTCACCACTCAGGTTTATTACAGGTCCTAGCTCCAGAACTCACCACTCAGGTTTATTACAGGTCCTAGCTCCAGAACTCACCACTCAGGTTTATTACAGGTCCTAGCTCCAGAACTCACCACTCAGGTTTATTACAGGTCCTAGCTCCAGAACTCACCACTCAGGTTTATTACAGGTCCTAGCTCCAGAACTCACCACTCAGGTTTATTACAGGTCCTAGCTCCAGAACTCACCACTCAGGTTTATTACAGGTCCTAGCTCCAGAACTCACCACTCAGGTTTATTACAGGTCCTAGCTCCAGAACTCACCACTCAGGTTTATTACAGGTCCTAGCTCCAGAACTCACCACTCAGGTTTATTACAGGTCCTAGCTCCAGAACTCACCACTCAGGTTTATTACAGGTCCTAGCTCCAGAACTCACCACTCAGGTTTATTACAGGTCCTAGCTCCAGAACTCACCACTCAGGTTTATTACAGGTCCTAGCTCCAGAACTCACCACTCAGGTTTATTACAGGTCCTAGCTCCAGAACTCACCACTCAGGTTTATTACAGGTCCTAGCTCCAGAACTCACCACTCAGGTTTATTACAGGTCCTAGCTCCAGAACTCACCACTCAGGTTTATTACAGGTCCTAGCTCCAGAACTCACCACTCAGGTTTATTACAGGTCCTAGCTCCAGAACTCACCACTCAGGTTTATTACAGGTCCTAGCTCCAGAACTCACCACTCAGGTTTATTACAGGTCCTAGCTCCAGAACTCACCACTCAGGTTTATTACAGGTCCTAGCTCCAGAACTCACCACTCAGGTTTATTACAGGTCCTAGCTCCAGAACTCACCACTCAGGTTTATTACAGGTCCTAGCTCCAGAACTCACCACTCAGGTTTATTACAGGTCCTAGCTCCAGAACTCACCACTCAGGTTTATTACAGGTCCTAGCTCCAGAACTCACCACTCAGGTTTATTACAGGTCCTAGCTCCAGAACTCACCACTCAGGTTTATTACAGGTCCTAGCTCCAGAACTCACCACTCAGGTTTATTACAGGTCCTAGCTCCAGAACTCACCACTCAGGTTTATTACAGGTCCTAGCTCCAGAACTCACCACTCAGGTTTATTACAGGTCCTAGCTCCAGAACTCACCACTCAGGTTTATTACAGGTCCTAGCTCCAGAACTCACCACTCAGGTTTATTACAGGTCCTAGCTCCAGAACTCACCACTCAGGTTTATTACAGGTCCTAGCTCCAGAACTCACCACTCAGGTTTATTACAGGTCCTAGCTCCAGAACTCACCACTCAGGTTTATTACAGGTCCTAGCTCCAGAACTCACCACTCAGGTTTATTACAGGTCCTAGCTCCAGAACTCACCACTCAGGTTTATTACAGGTCCTAGCTCCAGAACTCACCACTCAGGTTTATTACAGGTCCTAGCTCCAGAACTCACCACTCAGGTTTATTACAGGTCCTAGCTCCAGAACTCACCACTCAGGTTTATTACAGGTCCTAGCTCCAGAACTCACCACTCAGGTTTATTACAGGTCCTAGCTCCAGAACTCACCACTCAGGTTTATTACAGGTCCTAGCTCCAGAACTCACCACTCAGGTTTATTACAGGTCCTAGCTCCAGAACTCACCACTCAGGTTTATTACAGGTCCTAGCTCCAGAACTCACCACTCAGGTTTATTACAGGTCCTAGCTCCAGAACTCACCACTCAGGTTTATTACAGGTCCTAGCTCCAGAACTCACCACTCAGGTTTATTACAGGTCCTAGCTCCAGAACTCACCACTCAGGTTTATTACAGGTCCTAGCTCCAGAACTCACCACTCAGGTTTATTACAGGTCCTAGCTCCAGAACTCACCACTCAGGTTTATTACAGGTCCTAGCTCCAGAACTCACCACTCAGGTTTATTACAGGTCCTAGCTCCAGAACTCACCACTCAGGTTTATTACAGGTCCTAGCTCCAGAACTCACCACTCAGGTTTATTACAGGTCCTAGCTCCAGAACTCACCACTCAGGTTTATTACAGGTCCTAGCTCCAGAACTCACCACTCAGGTTTATTACAGGTCCTAGCTCCAGAACTCACCACTCAGGTTTATTACAGGTCCTAGCTCCAGAACTCACCACTCAGGTTTATTACAGGTCCTAGCTCCAGAACTCACCACTCAGGTTTATTACAGGTCCTAGCTCCAGAACTCACCACTCAGGTTTATTACAGGTCCTAGCTCCAGAACTCACCACTCAGGTTTATTACAGGTCCTAGCTCCAGAACTCACCACTCAGGTTTATTACAGGTCCTAGCTCCAGAACTCACCACTCAGGTTTATTACAGGTCCTAGCTCCAGAACTCACCACTCAGGTTTATTACAGGTCCTAGCTCCAGAACTCACCACTCAGGTTTATTACAGGTCCTAGCTCCAGAACTCACCACTCAGGTTTATTACAGGTCCTAGCTCCAGAACTCACCACTCAGGTTTATTACAGGTCCTAGCTCCAGAACTCACCACTCAGGTTTATTACAGGTCCTAGCTCCAGAACTCACCACTCAGGTTTATTACAGGTCCTAGCTCCAGAACTCACCACTCAGGTTTATTACAGGTCCTAGCTCCAGAACTCACCACTCAGGTTTATTACAGGTCCTAGCTCCAGAACTCACCACTCAGGTTTATTACAGGTCCTAGCTCCAGAACTCACCACTCAGGTTTATTACAGGTCCTAGCTCCAGAACTCACCACTCAGGTTTATTACAGGTCCTAGCTCCAGAACTCACCACTCAGGTTTATTACAGGTCCTAGCTCCAGAACTCACCACTCAGGTTTATTACAGGTCCTAGCTCCAGAACTCACCACTCAGGTTTATTACAGGTCCTAGCTCCAGAACTCACCACTCAGGTTTATTACAGGTCCTAGCTCCAGAACTCACCACTCAGGTTTATTACAGGTCCTAGCTCCAGAACTCACCACTCAGGTTTATTACAGGTCCTAGCTCCAGAACTCACCACTCAGGTTTATTACAGGTCCTAGCTCCAGAACTCACCACTCAGGTTTATTACAGGTCCTAGCTCCAGAACTCACCACTCAGGTTTATTACAGGTCCTAGCTCCAGAACTCACCACTCAGGTTTATTACAGGTCCTAGCTCCAGAACTCACCACTCAGGTTTATTACAGGTCCTAGCTCCAGAACTCACCACTCAGGTTTATTACAGGTCCTAGCTCCAGAACTCACCACTCAGGTTTATTACAGGTCCTAGCTCCAGAACTCACCACTCAGGTTTATTACAGGTCCTAGCTCCAGAACTCACCACTCAGGTTTATTACAGGTCCTAGCTCCAGAACTCACCACTCAGGTTTATTACAGGTCCTAGCTCCAGAACTCACCACTCAGGTTTATTACAGGTCCTAGCTCCAGAACTCACCACTCAGGTTTATTACAGGTCCTAGCTCCAGAACTCACCACTCAGGTTTATTACAGGTCCTAGCTCCAGAACTCACCACTCAGGTTTATTACAGGTCCTAGCTCCAGAACTCACCACTCAGGTTTATTACAGGTCCTAGCTCCAGAACTCACCACTCAGGTTTATTACAGGTCCTAGCTCCAGAACTCACCACTCAGGTTTATTACAGGTCCTAGCTCCAGAACTCACCACTCAGGTTTATTACAGGTCCTAGCTCCAGAACTCACCACTCAGGTTTATTACAGGTCCTAGCTCCAGAACTCACCACTCAGGTTTATTACAGGTCCTAGCTCCAGAACTCACCACTCAGGTTTATTACAGGTCCTAGCTCCAGAACTCACCACTCAGGTTTATTACAGGTCCTAGCTCCAGAACTCACCACTCAGGTTTATTACAGGTCCTAGCTCCAGAACTCACCACTCAGGTTTATTACAGGTCCTAGCTCCAGAACTCACCACTCAGGTTTATTACAGGTCCTAGCTCCAGAACTCACCACTCAGGTTTATTACAGGTCCTAGCTCCAGAACTCACCACTCAGGTTTATTACAGGTCCTAGCTCCAGAACTCACCACTCAGGTTTATTACAGGTCCTAGCTCCAGAACTCACCACTCAGGTTTATTACAGGTCCTAGCTCCAGAACTCACCACTCAGGTTTATTACAGGTCCTAGCTCCAGAACTCACCACTCAGGTTTATTACAGGTCCTAGCTCCAGAACTCACCACTCAGGTTTATTACAGGTCCTAGCTCCAGAACTCACCACTCAGGTTTATTACAGGTCCTAGCTCCAGAACTCACCACTCAGGTTTATTACAGGTCCTAGCTCCAGAACTCACCACTCAGGTTTATTACAGGTCCTAGCTCCAGAACTCACCACTCAGGTTTATTACAGGTCCTAGCTCCAGAACTCACCACTCAGGTTTATTACAGGTCCTAGCTCCAGAACTCACCACTCAGGTTTATTACAGGTCCTAGCTCCAGAACTCACCACTCAGGTTTATTACAGGTCCTAGCTCCAGAACTCACCACTCAGGTTTATTACAGGTCCTAGCTCCAGAACTCACCACTCAGGTTTATTACAGGTCCTAGCTCCAGAACTCACCACTCAGGTTTATTACAGGTCCTAGCTCCAGAACTCACCACTCAGGTTTATTACAGGTCCTAGCTCCAGAACTCACCACTCAGGTTTATTACAGGTCCTAGCTCCAGAACTCACCACTCAGGTTTATTACAGGTCCTAGCTCCAGAACTCACCACTCAGGTTTATTACAGGTCCTAGCTCCAGAACTCACCACTCAGGTTTATTACAGGTCCTAGCTCCAGAACTCACCACTCAGGTTTATTACAGGTCCTAGCTCCAGAACTCACCACTCAGGTTTATTACAGGTCCTAGCTCCAGAACTCACCACTCAGGTTTATTACAGGTCCTAGCTCCAGAACTCACCACTCAGGTTTATTACAGGTCCTAGCTCCAGAACTCACCACTCAGGTTTATTACAGGTCCTAGCTCCAGAACTCACCACTCAGGTTTATTACAGGTCCTAGCTCCAGAACTCACCACTCAGGTTTATTACAGGTCCTAGCTCCAGAACTCACCACTCAGGTTTATTACAGGTCCTAGCTCCAGAACTCACCACTCAGGTTTATTACAGGTCCTAGCTCCAGAACTCACCACTCAGGTTTATTACAGGTCCTAGCTCCAGAACTCACCACTCAGGTTTATTACAGGTCCTAGCTCCAGAACTCACCACTCAGGTTTATTACAGGTCCTAGCTCCAGAACTCACCACTCAGGTTTATTACAGGTCCTAGCTCCAGAACTCACCACTCAGGTTTATTACAGGTCCTAGCTCCAGAACTCACCACTCAGGTTTATTACAGGTCCTAGCTCCAGAACTCACCACTCAGGTTTATTACAGGTCCTAGCTCCAGAACTCACCACTCAGGTTTATTACAGGTCCTAGCTCCAGAACTCACCACTCAGGTTTATTACAGGTCCTAGCTCCAGAACTCACCACTCAGGTTTATTACAGGTCCTAGCTCCAGAACTCACCACTCAGGTTTATTACAGGTCCTAGCTCCAGAACTCACCACTCAGGTTTATTACAGGTCCTAGCTCCAGAACTCACCACTCAGGTTTATTACAGGTCCTAGCTCCAGAACTCACCACTCAGGTTTATTACAGGTCCTAGCTCCAGAACTCACCACTCAGGTTTATTACAGGTCCTAGCTCCAGAACTCACCACTCAGGTTTATTACAGGTCCTAGCTCCAGAACTCACCACTCAGGTTTATTACAGGTCCTAGCTCCAGAACTCACCACTCAGGTTTATTACAGGTCCTAGCTCCAGAACTCACCACTCAGGTTTATTACAGGTCCTAGCTCCAGAACTCACCACTCAGGTTTATTACAGGTCCTAGCTCCAGAACTCACCACTCAGGTTTATTACAGGTCCTAGCTCCAGAACTCACCACTCAGGTTTATTACAGGTCCTAGCTCCAGAACTCACCACTCAGGTTTATTACAGGTCCTAGCTCCAGAACTCACCACTCAGGTTTATTACAGGTCCTAGCTCCAGAACTCACCACTCAGGTTTATTACAGGTCCTAGCTCCAGAACTCACCACTCAGGTTTATTACAGGTCCTAGCTCCAGAACTCACCACTCAGGTTTATTACAGGTCCTAGCTCCAGAACTCACCACTCAGGTTTATTACAGGTCCTAGCTCCAGAACTCACCACTCAGGTTTATTACAGGTCCTAGCTCCAGAACTCACCACTCAGGTTTATTACAGGTCCTAGCTCCAGAACTCACCACTCAGGTTTATTACAGGTCCTAGCTCCAGAACTCACCACTCAGGTTTATTACAGGTCCTAGCTCCAGAACTCACCACTCAGGTTTATTACAGGTCCTAGCTCCAGAACTCACCACTCAGGTTTATTACAGGTCCTAGCTCCAGAACTCACCACTCAGGTTTATTACAGGTCCTAGCTCCAGAACTCACCACTCAGGTTTATTACAGGTCCTAGCTCCAGAACTCACCACTCAGGTTTATTACAGGTCCTAGCTCCAGAACTCACCACTCAGGTTTATTACAGGTCCTAGCTCCAGAACTCACCACTCAGGTTTATTACAGGTCCTAGCTCCAGAACTCACCACTCAGGTTTATTACAGGTCCTAGCTCCAGAACTCACCACTCAGGTTTATTACAGGTCCTAGCTCCAGAACTCACCACTCAGGTTTATTACAGGTCCTAGCTCCAGAACTCACCACTCAGGTTTATTACAGGTCCTAGCTCCAGAACTCACCACTCAGGTTTATTACAGGTCCTAGCTCCAGAACTCACCACTCAGGTTTATTACAGGTCCTAGCTCCAGAACTCACCACTCAGGTTTATTACAGGTCCTAGCTCCAGAACTCACCACTCAGGTTTATTACAGGTCCTAGCTCCAGAACTCACCACTCAGGTTTATTACAGGTCCTAGCTCCAGAACTCACCACTCAGGTTTATTACAGGTCCTAGCTCCAGAACTCACCACTCAGGTTTATTACAGGTCCTAGCTCCAGAACTCACCACTCAGGTTTATTACAGGTCCTAGCTCCAGAACTCACCACTCAGGTTTATTACAGGTCCTAGCTCCAGAACTCACCACTCAGGTTTATTACAGGTCCTAGCTCCAGAACTCACCACTCAGGTTTATTACAGGTCCTAGCTCCAGAACTCACCACTCAGGTTTATTACAGGTCCTAGCTCCAGAACTCACCACTCAGGTTTATTACAGGTCCTAGCTCCAGAACTCACCACTCAGGTTTATTACAGGTCCTAGCTCCAGAACTCACCACTCAGGTTTATTACAGGTCCTAGCTCCAGAACTCACCACTCAGGTTTATTACAGGTCCTAGCTCCAGAACTCACCACTCAGGTTTATTACAGGTCCTAGCTCCAGAACTCACCACTCAGGTTTATTACAGGTCCTAGCTCCAGAACTCACCACTCAGGTTTATTACAGGTCCTAGCTCCAGAACTCACCACTCAGGTTTATTACGGGTCCTAGCTACAGAACTCACCACTCAGGTTTATTACAGGTCCTAGCTCCAGAACTCACCACTCAGGTTTATTACAGGTCCTAGCTCCAGAACTCACCACTCAGGTTTATTACAGGTCCTAGCTCCAGAACTCACCACTCAGGTTTATTACAGGTCCTAGCTCCAGAACTCACCACTCAGGTTTATTACAGGTCCTAGCTCCAGAACTCACCACTCAGGTTTATTACAGGTCCTAGCTCCAGAACTCACCACTCAGGTTTATTACAGGTCCTAGCTCCAGAACTCACCACTCAGGTTTATTACAGGTCCTAGCTCCAGAACTCACCACTCAGGTTTATTACAGGTCCTAGCTACAGAACTCACCACTCAGGTTTATTACAGGTCCTAGCTCCAGAACTCACCACTCAGGTTTATTACAGGTCCTAGCTCCAGAACTCACCACTCAGGTTTATTACAGGTCCTAGCTCCAGAACTCACCACTCAGGTTTATTACAGGTCCTAGCTCCAGAACTCACCACTCAGGTTTATTACAGGTCCTAGCTCCAGAACTCACCACTCAGGTTTATTACAGGTCCTAGCTCCAGAACTCACCACTCAGGTTTATTACAGGTCCTAGCTCCAGAACTCACCACTCAGGTTTATTACAGGTCCTAGCTCCAGAACTCACCACTCAGGTTTATTACAGGTCCTAGCTCCAGAACTCACCACTCAGGTTTATTACAGGTCCTAGCTCCAGAACTCACCACTCAGGTTTATTACGGGTCCTAGCTCCAGAACTCACCACTCAGGTTTATTACGGGTCCTAGCTACAGAACTCACCACTCAGGTTTATTACAGGTCCTAGCTCCAGAACTCACCACTCAGGTTTATTACAGGTCCTAGCTCCAGAACTCACCACTCAGTTTATTACAGGTCCTAGCTCCAGAACTCACCACTCAGGTTTATTACAGGTCCTAGCTCCAGAACTCACCACTCAGGTTTATTACAGGTCTAGCTCCAGAACTCACCACTCAGGTTTATTACAGGTCCTAGCTCCAGAACTCACCACTCAGTTTATTACAGGTCCTAGCTCCAGAACTCACCACTCAGGTTTATTACAGGTCCTAGCTCCAGAACTCACCACTCAGGTTTATTACAGGTCCTAGCTCCAGAACTCACCACTCAGGTTTATTACAGGTCCTAGCTCCAGAACTCACCACTCAGGTTTATTACAGGTCCTAGCTCCAGAACTCACCACTCAGGTTTATTACAGGTCCTAGCTCCAGAACTCACCACTCAGGTTTATTACGGGTGCTAGCTCCAGAACTCACCACTCAGGTTTATTACAGGTCTAGCTCCAGAACTCACCACTCAGGTTTATTACAGGTCCTAGCTCCAGAACTCACCACTCAGGTTTATTACAGGTCCTAGCTCCAGAACTCACCACTCAGGTTTATTACAGGTCCTAGCTACAGAACTCACCACTCAGGTTTATTACGGGTCCTAGCTACAGAACTCACCACTCAGGTTTATTACGGGTCCTAGCTCCAGAACTCACCACTCAGGTTTATTACAGGTCCTAGCTCCAGAACTCACCACTCAGGTTTATTACAGGTCCTAGCTCCAGAACTCACCACTCAGGTTTATTACAGGTCCTAGCTCCAGAACTCACCACTCAGTTTATTACAGGTCCTAGCTCCAGAACTCACCACTCAGGTTTATTACAGGTCCTAGCTCCAGAACTCACCACTCAGGTTTATTACAGGTCCTAGCTCCAGAACTCAGAACTCACCACTCAGGTTTATTACAGGTCCTAGCTCCAGAACTCACCACTCAGGTTTATTACAGGTCCTAGCTACAGAACTCACCACTCAGGTTTATTACGGGTGCTAGCTCCAGAACTCACCACTCAGGTTTATTACAGGTCCTAGCTCCAGAACTCACCACTCAGGTTTATTACGGGTCCTAGCTCCAGAACTCACCACTCAGGTTTATTACAGGTCCTAGCTCCAGAACTCACCACTCAGGTTTATTACAGGTCCTAGCTCCAGAACTCACCACTCAGGTTTATTACAGGTCCTAGCTACAGAACTCACCACTCAGGTTTATTACGGTCCTAGCTACAGAACTCACCACTCAGGTTTATTACAGGTCCTAGCTCCAGAACTCACCACTCAGGTTTATTACAGGTCCTAGCTCCAGAACTCACCACTCAGGTTTATTACAGGTCCTAGCTCCAGAACTCACCACTCAGGTTTATTACAGGTCCTAGCTCCAGAACTCACCACTCAGGTTTATTACAGGTCCAAGCTACAGAACTCACCACTTAGGTTTATTACGGGTGCTGGCTATAGAACTCACCACTCAGGTTTATTACGGGTGCTGGCTATAGAACTCACCACTCAGGTTTATTACAGGTCCTAGCTCCAGAACTCACCACTCAGGTTTATTACAGGTCCTAGCTCCAGAACTCTCACCACTCACCCATCAGGTTTATTACAGGTCCTAGCTCCAAACTCACCCACTCATCAGGTTTATTACAGGTCCTAGCTCCAGAACTCACCACTCAGGTTTATTACAGGTCCTAGCTCCAAACTCACCACTCAGGTTTATTACAGGTCCTAGCTCCAGAACTCACCACTCAGGTTTATTACAGGTCCTAGCTCCAGAACTCACCACTCAGGTTTATTACGGTCCTAGCTACAGAACTCACCACTCAGGTTTATTACAGGTCCTAGCTACAGAACTCACCACTCAGGTTTATTACAGGTCCTAGCTCCAGAACTCACCACTCAGGTTTATTACAGGTCCTAGCTCCAGAACTCACCACTCAGTTTATTACGGGTCCTAGCTACAGAACTCACCACTTAGGTTTATTACGGGTCCTGGCTATAGAACTCCCACTCAGGTTTATTACAGGTCCTAGCTCCAGAACTCACCACTCAGGTTTATTACAGGGTCCTAGCTCCAGAACTCACCACTCAGGTTTATTACGGTTGCTACCAGGTTTAGGCTCCAGAACTCACCACTCAGGTTTATTACAGGTCCTAGCTCCAGAACTCACCACTCAGTTTATTACAGGTCCTAGCTCCAGAACTCACCACTCAGGTTTATTACAGGTCCTAGCTACAGAACTCACCACTCTCAGGTTTATTACGGGTGCTGGCTATAGAACTCACCACTCAGGTTTATTACAGGTCCTAGCTCCAGAACTCACCACTCAGGTTTATTACGGGTCCTAGCACCCAGAACTCACCACTCAGGTTTATTACAGGTGCTAGCTATAGAACTCACCACACTCAGTTTATTACAGGTCCTAGCTCCAGAACTCACCACTCAGGTTTATTACGGGTCCTAGCTCCAGAACTCACCACTCAGGTTTATTACAGGTCCTAGCTCCAGAACTCACCACTCAGGTATTACAGGTCCTAGCTCCAGAACTCACCACTCAGGTTTATTACAGGTCCTAGCTACAGAACTCACCACTCAGGTTTATTACAGGTCCTAGCTACAGAACTCACCACTCAGGTTTATTACAGGTCCTAGCTACAGAACTCACCACTCAGGTTTATTACAGGTCCTAGCTCCAGAACTCACCACTCAGGTTTATTACAGGTCCTAGCTACAGAACTCACCACTCAGGTTTATTACAGGTCCTAGCTACAGAACTCACCACTCAGGTTTATTACAGGTCCTAGCTCCAGAACTCACCACTCAGGTTTATTACAGGTCCTAGCTCCAGAACTCACCACTCAGGTTTATTACAGGTCCTAGCTCCAGAACTCACCACTCAGGTTTATTACAGGTCCTAGCTCCAGAACTCACCACTCAGGTTTATTACGGGTCCTAGCACAGAACTCACCACTCAGTTTTATTACGGGTGCTAGGCTATAGAACCTCACCACTCAGGTTTATTACAGGTCCTAGCTCCAGAACTCACCACTCAGGTTTATTACGTCCTAGCTCCAGAACTCACCACTCAGGTTTATTACAGGTCCTAGCTCCAAACTCACCACTCAGGTTTATTACAGGTCCAGCTCCAGAACTCACCACTCAGGTTTATTAACGGGTGCTAGCTACAGAACTCACCACTCAGGTTTATTACGGGTCCTAGCTAGAACTCACCACTCAGGTTTATTACGGTCCTAGCTCCAGAACTCACCCACTCAGGTTTATTACGGTCCTAGCTCCAGAACTCACCACTCAGGTTTATTACAGGTCCTAGCTCCAGAACTCACCACTCAGGTTTATTACAGGTCCTAGCTCCAGAACTCACCACTCAGGTTTATTACAGGTCCTAGCTCCAGAACTCACCACTCAGGTTTATTACAGGTCCTAGCTCCAGAACTCACCACTCAGGTTTATTAGGTCCTAGCTACAGAACTCACCACTCAGGTTTATTACAGGGTCCTAGCTACAGAACTCACCACTCAGGTTTATTACGGTGCTAGCTACAGAACTCACCACTCAGTGTATTACGGTCCTAGCTCCAGAACTCACCACTCAGGTTATTACAGGTCCTAGCTCCAGAACTCACCACTCAGGTTTATTACAGGTCCTAGCTCCAGAACTCACCACTCAGGTTTATTACAGGTCCTAGCTCCAGAACTCACCACTCAGGTTTATTACAGGTCCTAGCTCAACTCACCACTCAGGTTTATTACAGGTCCTAGCTCCAGAACTCACCACTCAGGTTTATTACAGGTCCTAGCTCCAGAACTCACCACTCAGGTTTATTACAGGCCTAGCTCCAGAACTCACCACTCAGGTTTATTACAGGTCCTAGCTCCAGAACTCACCACTCAGGTTTATTCAGGTCCTAGCTCCAGAACTCACCACTCAGGTTTATTACAGGTTCCTAGCTCCAGAACTCACCACTCAGGTTTATTACAGGTCCTAGCTCCAGAACTCACCACTCAGGTTATTACAGGTCCTAGCTCCAGAACTCACCACTCAGGTTTATTACGGTGGCTGGCTAAGAATCTCACCACTCAGGTTTATTACAGGTCCTAGCTCCAGACTCACCACTCAGGTTTATTACGGTCCTAGCTCCAGAACTCACCACTCAGGTTATTACAGGTCCTAGCTCCAAGAACTCACCACTCAGGTTTATTACAGGTCCTAGCTCCAGAACTCACCACTCAGGTTTATTACAGGTCCTAGCTCCAGAACTCACCACTCAGGTTATTACGGGTGCTAGCTACAGAACTCACCACTCAGGTTTATTACAGGTCCTAGCTACAGAACTCACCACTCGGTTTATTACAGGTCCTAGCTCCAGAACTCACCACTCAGGTTTATTACAGGTCCTAGCTCAGAACTCACACTCAGTTTATTACGGTGCTAGCTATAGAACTCACCACTCAGGTTTATTACAGGTCCTAGCTCCAGAACTCACCACTCAGGTTTATTACGGTGCTAGCTAGATAACTCACCACTCATCAGGTTTATTACGGTCCTAGCTCCAGAACTCACCACTCAGGTTTATTACAGGTCCTAGCTCCAGAACTCACCCACTCAGGTTTATTACAGTCCTAGCTCCAGAACTCACCACTCAGGTTTATTACAGGTCCTAGCTCCAGAACTCAAACCACCACTCAGGTTTATTACAGGTCCTAGCTCCAGAACTCACCACTCAGTTTATTACAGGTCCTTAGCTCCAGAACTCACCACTCAGGTTTATTACAGGTCCTAGCTACAGAACT